>NW_022900922.1:38795992-38824300 GCF_012274545.1 Fukomys damarensis | reverse complement strand
TACACCAAAAAGGCATTTTTTTTTTTTTTTTTTTGGTACCAGGGATTGAACTCAGGTCCTTGAGCTTGAGAGGCAGGCAGTGGAACCACTGAGCTAAATCCCCAGACCCAAAAAGAAGTCAATGTTGAAATTTTTGATTTTTTTAAGCACTCAAGAAATATTAAAAATATAGTACTATTTTGTTATTTTTACTGTTTAGTATTCATTATTTAATATATTAAAACTCATAAAATTGAAATTAATAATTCATCCATAGAAATATTCTAAAGAAAAAACTTGGTTATTTATACCCACAACAATGCACCTTTATGACAAAATTGGGGCCATGTCCTTCTTCAGCAATGGGCTGTCAACTACACAATCCATGCAGCTGCTGCGGAGCACAGAGACAGCTGGTGAGAGGTGGGAAATCTCCAGCCTTGTCTTCTCCGTTAGGATGCGGAACAGAACTTCCCACTTCCCTGGGTGTCTAATTACTAAACCGAATCCTGGTGCTGGGCATGCGCTCCACCCATTGACCCCAGTTAATGTAGGGGAGTGCATGTCCAGCCCTATGGGTTCCTGTGATGGAAAAGATTACCTGAGACTCACGAGGAAGTGTTAAACATCTGGTTTGTGTGATTTGTATCAATGCCAGAGATGGTGTCCCCGTGGGGTTCCGTGGTGTAATGGTTAGCACTCTGGACTCTGAATCTAGCGATCCGAGTTCAAATCTCGGTGGGACCTTGCTGTTCTTGACGTCCTTTTGCTTTGGCATCTTTGCCGTCTCCTCTTCGTTCTCGGCACGAAGTTCGTTCTTGCTTTCTACTAGACTGAAATTCTCTGCGTCTGAATCTACTGTGTGTTTCTTCCAGCATTTGTTGAAGCATACAGAAATAATTTTACCCATGAACACGGTGGAAAGAGCAGGGAGATAGATAAAAGATTCTACTCCGGGCCTCTATACAGGAGAATCGATGTATCTATTGGGTTTGCCCACCATAACAGGACAACTTCTGAGCTCTTTCCTTTTACAGCTAAAAAGTTGTCCGGTACAAGTGAGCCTTTTGTCTCTTCTCTAATCAGTCTTGGATCCCAAATACACATTCTCTCTGTTGAAAAATTCCTTTTCAGGACGGGATGTCCATAGGCTCGCCAGGCTGCTGTGTGGGGACGCTGTTCCGAAAGTGGGGAGACACCCTGCAAGGACAGGCGACCCCGACCCTACTCCTAGATCACGCGACACGGCGCGCACGCTGGCCCGGAGCCGGCAGCGTCCCAGCGGAGGTCGAGGTCGGAAAGGGAGGAAGCTCAGTCGGTGACAGGGCCGCTGGGTCGCTGTCGGTCTTGAAGTACAGGGGAAGCATGCAAGCCAGGGCGCCAGACGGCTAAAACTGTAGTCAGCAGGACTCGAACCTGCGCCGAACCTGCGCGGCAAGACCCCAATGGATTTCAAGTCCATCGCCTTAACCACTCGGCCACGACTACCTGCTTTTGTAGAAATCTGAGGTGAAAAAAACAGCGTATGCGTGGACCGGCGCCCGGGCGTGGCCACGGAGAGCGGCGGGTCCCACCCTGCAGTGTCATGCACGGGAAGCCCCCTAGCGCCCCAGCAGGGAAGGGCTGGAGGAGGAGCCCGGCCGCGCCAGCCGCTACTGTGCACGGCCTAACTCGGGAAGCCCTACGCAGCACCGGACCGCCCGTCTGGCTCGCTACGCAGGGCTCCCGCCCGGAGGGTGTCGCGTGGACCCGGGACCTGAGCGGGGCGGGGAGGAGAGGGAACAGCCGCATTCCGCCCACCTCCGAAACGCGCAAAAGGATGAAGTAAGCGAATGTCAGCTCCGCTAACGTCATGGGGGAACCTCGTGCGTGACTGCCGTGGGTGGTGTCCAGTGGGGCGTGACAGGAGTCTCGGTCACAGACTGCGCCTGCAGGTCCGGGATGGATCGGAATCGCTGGAGCCCTCTCCGAGGGAAATAATCGTGCCGGAGGAAATACACACTGCACAAAAACCCCGATTTTACATTATGATCATGAAAAGTAGAGATTAGAAGCACATTTTTTGTTCCATCTGTCTGATAAAAAAATCACAAAGCCACTAAAAAGAGTATGTCAAGCGACTGCAATTGCTCATGTTATTGATGAGAGCGGTATGTAATACCAGAGGGGCAGTTTTTTTTTCTGTGGAATTCTGGGGTCCCCGGAAAAGGAACATTTCAGAAATGTTGCCAGTGCTGGTTTCTGGACTGTGGAATTATGCGTTAGTGTCTGTTTTTCTACGGTGTGAATAAATCATTGTTATCCAAATATAGTGTTATAAGCGAACTAATAGCTAGATTTGGGGGGGTTTTGAAAGTGAACTAAATAAAATTCAACACAGCTAGTTATCCTAAGTGACTCTCTCTTTTTCGTTTATCTGTAGTCGTGGCCGAGTGGTTAAGGCGATGGACTAGAAATCCATTGGGGTCTCCCCGCGCAGGTTCGAATCCTGCCGACTCCGAGTTCTTCTCCTTCCTACTTTGACTGAGTGTTTGTTGTCTTACAATTTTCATTCTTTGTGATTTCAATTAAAAAAAATTAACTAGCATGCTTCCGAAAACAATGTGGAAAAAATTATAATTCTTTTTGGTTTTAAGTAATTCGAGCACATTCCTTTTTCTTCCTACTACAGCCCAAGCGTAGGCAATGCTTTTTGCATTTTTGTGGCTATCAAAAAACTGGTTTGAAAGGCTTCCTTTCGTGAAGAAAGTTTGGCGGTGTGTGCGTCTCCACAAAGCTCTTCCCTTATCTGGGCTGTCGTCATTCAGATCAGAAAAGAAGCCTCAGGGAACTCGGGTTGGATCCAAGCGAAGCTGCCCTCCCTCTGGCCTGGCCCCAGGCTCCTCCCACCTTCCCCGAGCCAACACCCTAGCCCTGCTGAGAATAGAGAAACGGGAAGAGCCAGCTTGACTAGAATCTCAGCGAGTGTGGACACTCTCTCTGCAACCTCATTTACAAGGCTGTGACTCAGAGGGCTGCCTTTCTTCTGCAGCTACAAGCTTAACATTAAGAGTTTGGCGAGCTGGAGCCTTGTTAGTTAAATTACATTATGCAATGTGGAAGAACATTTGAGATGCGCGGTCGCCCTGCTTGTCCCCACTGTCTTCCGTGTGTCACCACCTTGGTAGTAACTTTCACAAGTGTGTGTTTGGGGTCAGGGCCTCTTGCTGTAGGAGGGTGCAGGTTTCTCTGGACAGCTCTTCCAATCCCGAGACGGGTGAGAATCTTTTCTGGCAACTTCTTGGCTGTAGAGGGGGACAGAGACTTGCCAGGGTTGTTTGGGAAAATGTGTAGAATATGTGGGCTTTTGAACCATTCGCTCCAGATAAAATCTGCACAGACTTTAGGCCCCGAGGCCGAGGCATCCTCTGTGCTGATGAGGTCCAGAGCTGCACAGAGTGCAGCAGCAGGTGAGAGGTCAGAGAAGCCTCAAGGCCTCCCTTCCAGGGAGGGACAGGGACCTGCTCCTCTCAAGCCACCCTGGCAGCCCTGTTACTGTACAAGAACTGGCCTGGGGGAAGACTATCATTTTGCCATGAACTCCACCCAGATCTGTATGATGGCCTCTGGGTCTTGTCTGAAATCTTTCTCCAAAGACCAGACATGAAGAATTGAGGCAAGTTGCCAGTTCCTTGCTGCGTGAGGAATCTGCTACCCAGTTCAAATCTACACTCAGGATTAAGCAGTGTGCAAAGCTTTATCGGAACTGGTTATGCTCAAGTATACTTCTGAGGTTGAAGGCAAAAGCAGCCACATTCATAACCAGAGAAACGACTGTCAGGCCTTGCATGGCCATGCACTAATCCCATTGCCAACTTAGACCTGCCCCACAGCTCTCAGCACCCACGGGCTGCCACTTTCCTGGTGGGAGTTCCTCCGTGGGACTTTCTTCCCCATAGCCTCTGCAGCCTCCCTCCACCTGGACATGGGAGTCCTCACACACTGTGTATGCCTCCTCTTAGTGCCTTTGTGCTGCCAGCCACAAGCTTTCCCCACCCTTCTTGCATGGCTGATTTCTCTCTGTAGAGCATTCCCCAGAGGTGCTAACCCACCAGGACAAGGACTATGCTTGTTTTAATTACTTTTGTTTCTGGAGCACCAAGTATAGCCAACATTTGGCCTGACACAAGAACACTAACATTATTTGTAGAAATGATGACCTCAGAGCTTCTAACATAACATTTAGTTCACAGTAAGAACCTCGCTCAGATTTTTAAAATTGAATCTGTGGATGTTTTTCAATCCAAATTCTGATCTCAATCCCTTTCCACTTCTAGGTTACACTCCTTTTAGAATAGCTGTAAACTATTAGAGACCCCTGCAGTTAAGTACCTACCTAGCCAGTATATGACACAGGCCTGAGGGAGGAAAATACACTAAGAGACAGAACTAGGAGAGAAAGCCAGGGCCAAGACAGCCGATGCTGGTAAACTGACAAAGGCGCTGGCCAGTCCCAGGCACTGACTTACTGGCAATCAACTGGAGCAAAGGCGAGCTATGAGTGATTTCTTTGGAAATAAATGTAACAAGGCTCAAAAAGGACAAGACAAAGCATTCTCAATCTAGGAACAGAATAGACAAAATATACAGTTGTAATTAGAAATTGTCCTTCTAGTTAGAGGGTTTTATTTGTGGGATCAAAATTTGAGTGCCAGTTACTCTGACCGTGGTACATAGGCCTCAGCCAGACTCTCTTCTCAAAACAAGCCAATTGTGGAGTTTACGCTTCACAGCCTGCTTTGGGCATAGTCAGTATTACAGTCCTCTGCCGTAAACTAGTCAGAAGGTGGCTGCACACAGGGCCATTATTTGGACCTTAAGAGGCAGTTCAATTACCGAAGGAGAGGAAGTTATACCTCAAATTTTGCATGCTCTGGTTTTATGCCTTCCATTCGGCAAATTCCCTTCCTAATACACATTCTCTGTCTGTGCTCACTTGAGGTGTAGAATAATGCTCCCTCAGGCTGCTAGATCCTGTGCATTTATGTGTTGGTTACAGAGACAACACAGGGGCTGGCCTGCATAGGAAGGTGCTCACTGTCAGTGCATTGGGTGGAATTAAACTAAAATTCACTGTAGGCAGGAGTTAATGTCAAAAGCGATCCTTCTGTTCTCTTCTGAAAGATGGCTGGTGCAACAGGAACCCAAAGGCTGGGCCTGCAGACCCCCAGTGGGTAACTGGTGACAGGATGAAACCTCAGCCCTG
This sequence comes from Fukomys damarensis, assembly GCF_012274545.1. Taxonomy (NCBI): domain Eukaryota; kingdom Metazoa; phylum Chordata; class Mammalia; order Rodentia; family Bathyergidae; genus Fukomys; species Fukomys damarensis. The sequence continues at coordinate 38,819,076 of NW_022900922.1, read as the reverse complement.
AGGACATTGCTGCTCTCTCTAGTTTGTCTCCTTTATTTCCTTAAACTTTGGGACAGATCCCTCTGAGCTCTGCACACTGGTGTACTAGTCCCTCTGAGAGTTACCATATCACAAGTCTGTTAGTGCTAAATATGCCTAGCCCAGTGGTGGTGGACCTGCTCACACATGTTATTTATTTTTCAAGAAGAAAGATGTTAATGTATGAGTTGTTTTCTCTAAACCAAAACCTTAGTACCCAGGTTTAATTGAAGTACTGACATTTTGAGATAAATAAGTGTGTTTTTTGTTGCAGTTTGGCTTCTTGTTTCTAAAAGGTTCGCCATTGGTGGCCTTGCCTCTCTCCTCCCCCTTCAAGATTAAGCACACCAGTTAAGAGTGACTAGCTTTCAGGGCTTGCAGGAACATCCAATTGCCAGGTTTTACTCTGTCCACTTTCAGACTCCCTGGAGAGGCCTAGAAGTCTCCAGCCATTGTCCTAAAGCTGCAGCCACCTTGGATTCCAGGAAAAGCAGCCTGGGGACCACCCTGCAAGCAGGAGCACTTGCTCCATGACAGGTGCCAAACCTGCCCTCTTCCAGCAGGCAGTCACCTGGGAGTGTGAGTGGGGACTGAGACTTTGCTCAGCCAGACTCCAGGGCCCCGGATGCTGGTCTGCTCTTCACAGGTCAGAGTGGTTGTCTTGTCAGATCTTTCCTCTTTACTCCTATTCTCTGTCAGAATTATGCCCCTTCAGCTCTCAGCTCCTCACTCTAAAGTCCCTACCATTTTCTCTGATTCCCTTGTAGAATATCAGCTTTTAAAAATTCCCACTCTTCCGGAGAGACCTTTCCCCTTCTCCCTCCAAGTGGATGAATGGACCAACTTATTTCAAGGGGATGTGACAGATCTTGGGAGGGCAGGGAGTGATATTTTCCTCTACCAACCCAATGACAACTATCCATTACATTACATGGCAGAGAATTCTATGTGTAACAGGTTTTTACCAAGTAGCACAGACAGCTGAATATTAGGAATGCCTCTTTTCTGTTTGTTTTAATTTTTTTTGAGACAGGCCCTTGCTACACAGTGCAGGCTAGCCTCGAGCTCATTATGTAGCCCTGATCCTGTCTCAGCCACCACACCCCCTTTCATATGTCAGAATCTGCAGCACAGAAAGTGCGCTCTGTCTGGGTGGGTCAGATTCTGAGGACGCCTGTAGCTCCTCACCGTGTGGAAAGTTTTTGCTTCTCCCACACCCCTTGGGAGCGCGCTCGAGCCTTCTGTTCTCGTGAGCGAGCGTCCACCGTGAGCGCTGGTCGGGCTCAGGGATCGGGACTCCGGGATCGGAGAGCGCAGGGCCCGGGGTCCCACGCGGCCTCGCACAGGGCCGAGACCGCTCTCCTCCGTGGGTGAGGCCCGGGGTCTCGCCCCGTGCGGTCCCCGAGTGCGGCCACCGCGTGGGTGACCCAGACCGACCTGTTCCCAGGGAGCGCTTCCCCCTTTATCTCTCGGGCGGTGGAGCTCTGGAAGCCCCGCCCGCCAGGTCCAGTCCTGTCGCGGTCTCTCCTCCTGATCATCCCGCTGTGGCTGGGAGTGAGCCAGTCGAGGTTCAAGTAGCGAGCCTAAGGACTCAAGTAGCAGAGTGGCGCAGCGGAAGCGTGCTGGGCCCATAACCCAGAGGTCGATGGATCGAAACCATCCTCTGCTAGTTACATTTTGCTGGTCTCCAGCTGCGATCCCAGAGGCCAAACCTTACCTGGCCTCTTGGGGCTTTCCTTACCTTTTTCTTTTTTTTGGTTTTTTGAGACAGGGTCTCACGTTCAGACTGCTCTGGAACTCACAGTGTAACCCAGTGTTGTTTAAATTCACAGCGATCCTCCTGCCTCAGCCTCCTGAGTGCTGGGATTATAGGCACATGCCTGGTTTAGAAGTCTTTCTTTGTTTGTTGGTTTGGTTTGGTTTTTTTTTTTTTTTTTTTTGAGACAGGGTCTCACTATGTCGTTGAGACTGACCTGGAACTCACTGTGTAGCCCAGGCTGGTGGGATTACAGGCATGCGCTACCACGCCCGGCTTTTGATAAATCTAATTTACCCATTCTGTTTTGTTGCCTGTACCCTGGGTGTCTTCTCTAACAACCATCACCACCTGAGCTCCAGTAGGCTGACTTTCTAAGAGTTTATTAATATTACCGCTTACATTTATTTGCCTGGCCTAGTTTGAGGGCAGTGCTGTTCACTGACAAGACTATTCTTTCTGCCCCTGCCTCTGGGCTCCCTCGTCAAAAATCAGCTGGTCATAGTCACACAACTGTGGGCCCTCAGTTCTGTTGCGCTGGGTGGAAGTTTATCCTTATGTTAGTGCTACCTTCTCCTGATTGCTCTTGTCCACATTAATTTAGAAGGTATGTGACCTTTAAAGTGTTTTTCTTCTTTTTAAAGATTGTTCCAGGTCCCTTAACATTCCACATACAAGTTAGAATCAATTTGTCAATTTCTAAAAGAGCTTGGGTCGGATTCTGATAGCTGCATTGAATCTGCAGGTACTTTTGCCAGATGAACAGTAAGCCTCAGACTCCGCACACATGAGGTATCTTTATTTCAGTTTCGCATCGGTTCCTTTCAACAGTGTTGGTACTTCTCATAGACATAGTATATGTCTCGCCCCTTTTTTGAGGTAGTGGGGATTAATACTCTATCGCTACTCTACAAACATGGAGAAAACACAAAGTTTGAAGAAACTGCTTGTGACTGGGCAGAAACATGTGAGATCTGTAATTTTGAGGTGGGTGGAGTTTGAAGATGTTGATTGGAAAAAACTATCTTTCCACGTACAAGAGGAACTAGATTTGTAAGTGTTTCCTATTTATTCTCAGAAGGTAGAGAGATATGCAAGAGAAAGTAAAGCAGAAGTTTGGCATTACCCCAAGGAGAACAGACTGGACAAAGCCTCAAAAGCTGCTTGCTAGGACAGACACTTGCCTGTTTCAGTCTGTGAACACGAGAGATTTAGGATGCACCGAAGCAAGGCTGGTAAGGCCCAGTGAGACCTTCGCTGAAGCGTGCTGAGCCTGGCCTTCCCCTGAGGAGGCAGCTCAGGCTCCTACGGGTCAAGCCTGTACAGAGGGAGAAGTTTGTTTCGCACTCAAATGTATTTTTCATAGTCTCTATGTATTTCCCAAAATAGCAAAATGGAGCTAGCAAGTACTTCTTCCTATTCCATGGTTGATAAGCTAGTAAGAGCCAAGGGAAAAAAAGAAAAGAAGGAAGGAAGGAAGGGGAGGAAAGAAAGAAAAACTGAGCTTCCTAGCTTGTCCAATGGCGTGTAAAATGAACTTGTTCACACACTCCTGTTGAGATGCCGCTGACACACAATTAGCGATTGTGGAAACTGCCTGGGCGCTCACATGCTCCAATGCTGGGCAGGCTGGGCCGAGGCCCTCGCTATCCAGGGCCTGTGTGCCATTGCCTGGCTGTCCTGTTTCACCATGACACAGCTGTAACTACACACAGCTGCTGAAGAAACACTGACCTTGAAGTGCGAGGGGCTGGGTAATTAGTGTCAGCCTCGTAAATCAGGAAGCCCAGGCCTCCACATGAGCTCCATGAACAGCTCCTTCCTATGATACTCTAGTGGAGTGAGTTCCTGCTACTCACGTTAGGATCTGAGATCCAGGTGCATTTCAGACTGCACAGAGTGAAGCCACTGTTTAACCCTAATGTACTGGGATCTGGACTCCTGTGCTCTCCCCAGCAGCCCTGGGCTGTGCAAAGCTGACAAGGATCCTGGAGCCTGTGGGCTCACCCGGTGTTATTCCAATGCCACAGACAGGTGCGGCTACCACTCCCGATCTCTCACAAATGGGGTACTGCAGTGCAGGACATTCTGTGCTTTTATAAGACTAACAGGGAGCAAAAGTAGTACCAAAGAGTCTTAAAATACAGAAGCAGAGAGTGGTGGACGAATTAAGCACCTCCCAGGAGACTTTGGCTGGTGTTTGTGATTCAGGAGCTGATGGAAATGCTGAAGGAAGTCTTGCTCTAGTGGTGGCCCAGTCAGTCAGCTTCCTAAAGGAGACACCCTCAGAGCTTCTGCTCGCCACTCTGGGCTGCCCAATGAGGAGGAACCTGCTTTTCATTATGCCCATGGCTCCAGCAGACACACTGAAGAAGGGGTAGGGGAAAGCAAACCCACAGGGCCTGTACTATGTCCAGGAAGCAGCCTGGCAGCTTCCAGGATGAAGAAGGACCTGGCTCTGACCACCCAGGGAGAGAAGACAGAGTCCCCAGTGCCAAGGGGTGGACCAGGTCCTGGGAACCTGCACAGGTACTGCCCTGGGGTCAGCCAGAGATGTCGGCTACACAAGGACACAGACATCAGTGCCTGGACCCCATGGCAAGCCAGTTTGGAGTGATGCAGTGAACTCCTTATAGGACAACAGACAAGACTTGTGTTACTCAATTTAATTGTGCATTGATTTGCTTTTAGATTCGCGTTTCAACTGTCACTCGCTGAGGACATGATGGAGATGAGCCACGCAAGGCCATCTGCCCTCTCTGCAGAGCTCTTCCAACAAGGCCCTCTAGAGGTCGGGAAGCATCGTGCCAGCCCAAGGCTCCTCTGGGGGAAGAGAAAACCTCAAACAGGCCCGCTGGGCCCTCAGGAAAGGCCACTGTACCTTTTCCAGGGGTAAAGGGGAAGCACTGTAGTCAGCAGGATTCAAACTTGCGCGGAGACCCCATGGGTGTCTAGTGCATTGTCTTAGCCACTCAGCCACAACTACACGAAGAGAAGCTGGCTCCTCGGGATAAACAGTTGTGCAAACTTCAGCTCTTCCCAGGGCCACATTTTCTACTGGTGAGGTCAGCGTCTCCTGCTGTGTCCACAGCTGTGTCTGCAGGATGGCAGGAGGTGAGGGCCTTCCAAGATCCAGGCCCCACCACATCCTCCTCTTCAAAGAGTCTAAATGTACCCTGGAAGGGTGGGCCATTTCTGTATGCGGTGCCCAGGGAACTGGGCAGACAGAGAAGAAACACTTTATCACCACTTGGAGAGCCTGGGATCACCTCTAAGTGAGACATGAAAAGAACAACACAGCAGCAGCTTCATTTTGCTGGAGGTGGCAGGGATGTCTTTGAATTAGGCAAAGGACACTTCCTGTCTGTGACCCCACCTTTAGGTTTGGCCCTGCCGCTACCTCCCGCTCCCCTGGGTATAACTGTTCCCAGGCTTGTGTCCTGCACCAAACTCTTCCACCTGTCCTTCCAGCCCTCCCGGAGTCACCCCAGCGCACACTGTCAGGCCTGGCTCACCCTGCCTGAGTTCACGGTTATTCTCAGCCTCAGCCTCACCTTGTGGACACTCAGGGAGGAAGCTCAATGTTGTTTGTCTTGGTAGAAATGAGTTTAGACAAGGTTCAGGCTCTGATCCAGCCTCCTCTGCCTGCACGATAGGACCAAGAACCAGCTCTGCCGCTCTTGGCGTGATTTTCAGTGAGTTGCATCTGTTGTTTTCTCTTCCATTCAAGCTAGGACATAATGGTTCAGTATTCTTCAGGAAGCACTTAGGATTTAGAAATCCTTGACATAGATCAGTATCCATTGTGTGGGGGCCCAGTCATGGCCCATTGGAGTTTGACATTTGGAAAATAACTTCTTCCTGTACAATTAAGGCATTGACACAATCTATGTAACATTTGTTACTTTTCAAGAACACTGTTAAACTTGCTTTGTTCTTTGACCCTGGGATAACAGGAACTCATTAGCCAAAGATCTGATGTTATCTGTAAGAGTCAGGAAATCTGGTCTTTACATAAAGATAAAAACAATTGCTTGGTGCTTCCTGTTGTTGTGTGCCCTTAAAAGCTTCTTGCTGATGTGAGCCTTTAAAAGGAGCTGTTCCAGTGAAATAAATCAGACTTCTCTTGGTCTCCACTCAGGCTTGAGTGTTCTTTCCTTTCTCAATCCTCACTCCCCAACTCAGGCATGTTAGTGTTGTGATGGCTGGGCCCTTTGGAAGCATTGGATTGTAAAAATTCATCTTGCTAGGGCTGGGGATTTAGCTCAGTGGTGCTACCTTCTGCCTTGCAAGCTCAAGGACCCAAGTTTGATCCCTGGTACCCCCCCAAAAAAAATTCATCTTGCTAGGAAAGGGAAACAGTGATTTCATCTTATCGAAGTAAAAGAAACATAGTAACATGTGCAGCTCCACTGTGTATGGTTCTATGATGTCACAGTGCCCAGAGTGACTCAGGGACACAGAATCCCAGCATTCCCTACCAAGGTCACCACTACCTTCAAATCTAAGGATTAATCTGCCATTTCCAATGGTAGATAACATTTTTTGTACTCAAACATTAAAAAAGTTTATTGCATAGGAGCTGACAGAATTCAAAATCAAATTCAAACTTAGGTACAACTCTATGGGTTTCTCATAAAAGTAAATGAATGAACTGTGCTACAGTGACACAGTATTAACAAGTAACACATGAATGAATCAAGGGCAGCTACATGCAATAAAAGCAGCAATTAGCTTTAGCAACATAATATTAAAAGGGCAAAAGTAAGATATATGATTAAGTGTAGCCTGTTACCTTGTATCTGAAATAAAAGTGCACAATTTTTAATAGCTGAGATCAAGGGAAGGGAAGCACTTTGGACTAACTTCTTGTGACACCCAGTACTTCTCTGCCATTCTTTAAATTGTGACAAATCCATACACTTACCTGGAATTGTGATAGGAGATACTTAGTTACATGAAGAAGTGATCACAGAGACATCCTTGTGGTAGAAGCTTAAGGGCAATGATTTCCATGGAAATATTCAGCACTGACAGCAATTCCGTGTGGTGAGTTAATGTCCTAGAAGTAACTAAGGAACACCATAGAAGTTTACTTACTGTGTTGACAGGACTTTTTTTTTCTGTGGAGACCCAGAAGAATTCAAATATCCAAGAGAGGTCAAGCAACGCTTTATTTAGGACATTTTCATATCTTCATTTCTCGTGGAAGATGAACACTCATGAATTCTGGTGATTGTACCTAACAGGCATCATAAAAAAGCTCATTCTCTGGGTGAAATCTCCCTTCTCTCTTTTGGATCCTTTCCATTCCACGTGAAATGAATGCACTGCATTTTATAAAGCAATCAGTCAAGGGCCATGTTCAGCTCAACTCTATTCTGGGTGCAGGAATCCCAGGGGTGGGAGGGCAGGAGGATAAGCCGGTCCAGCTCTGAGCATACAGCAGGGGGAGGCCAGGACTCTCTCGGGTCAGGAGTACCAGGATTCCCCCAAGATCATTTCTAAAACTTCATTTTAAAGGAGGGGAAAAATTATAGGTTCCACCGAGATTTGAACTCGGATCGCTGGATTCAGAGTCCAGAGTGCTAACCATTACACCATGGAACCCCACGTATAGTTTCCCTGTACTCCAGCCTGATGGGAAATCTGTCCTCCACCGCGTCCGCTCTACCTTCCAGGTAAAAAACTAAGCGCTCGTCCGGTCCCTGCGGTCGCTGCCCCCCGCCGGTCCTGCAGTGCAGACTCCGGACACGGACCTGGGGTCCCGGGCAGTCTGCGTTCCCGCCCCCACGCCAGCGTGGCGTCCTGAGCAGCCAGTGCCCGACCCTGATCGTCAGACCCGTGGGCCGCGTGGGGTCAACGCCTTCCACCGAGCCGATGCCCCTGCGTGGAGAGTGGACAGCACTGAGACTGCCGCCCCAGGACGGCAGCTGGGGAGGAGTCACCTATGAGCCCTCGCCTACCCCCTCCTCGGGCATGGCCCCGACTGCCGCCCTCCGTGGGCCGCACCCCCTGAGCCCCGCCCCCGGCGACAGTAGACACGCGGGACTGCGGCCACTCGTGGGACACGCGCATCCCTAAGGGTTGGGGCTTGTGACAGGTCGGGGTCTCAAAAAAAAAAAAATGTACATCTGCAATGGCCAATGCTAAAAATGTCAGCAACAGTAGATTAGTGTCCCATTAGGACCTAAACCAGAAAATAAATGCCTATGCTTCCCGATGGCACTGAATAGGTAAGAAATGAGGGAAGAGACCCAGGGGATCTGGACACAAGGCCTCAAGACCATTCCCACAGCCTGGGTCCTGCTGCTCCCAGGGTGGCATCCACCCCAGCCTCAGGAACCTGGCAGCCTCTGGGGTCCCAGCACCCGCTCCTCCATCCAGAGCTGCTCATAGTGATCACTGCCCGGGATCGCATCACAGTGGGTAAAAATGAGCAGAGAAGAAAACCCACAAAAGCCACGAGCCAGTGCCCAAGGTCAACATGGTGCTGAGAAGTCACAGAGCAGGGCCTTGGAAATACAGCTGAACACCCCAGCCTACCTGCCAATCCCAGTCCAGGGCCACCGCAAAACACCTGGCTCTTCAAAACTGCCAAGGTCGCTGGAACCAGGGAAAAAGAGCAAGCACTCCCACCCACAACATCTGGTGATGAAATATCCTCTGAACAGGACCTGGAGGAGAAGAAGGAAGGCAGGTAAAGACCGGGGAGATCTGAGGGGAGCAGGGCTTTAGTCAGTAACAGTGACACAGATCTGCTCCATACTTGTAACAGAGAGTGGAGCTGATACATGGCGTGGTAATGGGACGATGTATGGGAATGCTCAGCTCCAGCTTTCTCACTGTGCTCCTGGGAACAAGAGCGAAGATGTGACGGCAGAAGGCCACTCCAGAGTGGCGCCAGCTGAGGGTGTGCAGACCTGGAGTGCAGGAGAAGCTGCTGGGCCGTGTGGGCTCCTGTGCTTAGCTCTGCCCTTGCCCTGGTGACAGCAGCTCACAGCGAGGGGACGCTGAGTGACAGCGTGCACTGAACACCTGACCCAGGGAGGCTGGGCGCAGTTGGGAGTGGAATCTCACTGCAAGTGCAAGTGACACAGAAGCTATCTAGGGAGCTGTGGCCCAAACCTCTCACACTGACGCAGGCAAAGCAGAGCGTGGACCGGATGTCTGGACAGCGATGCTGTGGGGGACAGGGCTGGGGCAGTGTCACTCCTGGCTTGGAGGTCACAGGCCATGGGCCACTAGCGGTGCTGGATCTCTAGTCAGAGCGGCAAATTTGTCAGCTTTGGGGCCCAGGCATCCCCTTAGAGCTTTGCGTGTCACAGAACAATGCAGGTGACTTCAGGGGACATCGGAGTCATGTGGGCTACAAGACCCAGGCTGGGTCCACGTCAGGAAGCTGCTGGCTCTGGTCTCCAGAGCTGCTCAGTGTCCTCTTGTTCATTTGCCTTGTTTTCATTTCCCCCAACAAAATGCTGATGGGAAATTCTTCTCTCTCATTCCCAAGATCAAAAAGTTATTCAAGCAGTGGTTCACTCTGGGAGACCCCTGCAGTTAGGTTTCAGTCCCCATCTGCCCAGTATATGACCCGGCCTGAGAAAAAAATACACCAAAAGGCAGAACAAAGAGACAGAAAGTGGGGGCCAGGATGACCAATGCTGGTACAACCGACAAAGGTGCTGGCCAGTCTCAGGCACTGATTTTTTTGTGGGGGGGCAATCAATTGGAGTAAAGGCAAGCTATACGCAGTTTCTATAGAAATCAATGTAAACTAGGCTCATAAAGAACAAGACAAAGCATTCTCGAACTAGGAACAGAGTACACAAAATATATGGTTGCAATTAGAACAGTGTCAGAAGGTTTTAGTTGTGGGAATGGAATTGGGGTGTGAGTTACTCTGACCTCAGCACAAACGCTTCAGCCGGACTCATGTCTATAAACAAGCCAACTGCGGGGTTAACATTTCACAGCCTGCTTGGGTATAATCAGTATTATGGTCCTCTGCATCTCCCACTTCTCTGTTTGGAAACCGCAGCTGCATCAGGTCTGGTGATCCTTGCAGGTACCAGGGCTGTTGCAGGCAAGGTCAGTTGCTCTGATGCAGCCCTTGCATGGCTCTCAGCATGGTGTCACAGCATGCAGCTTGCAGCAAATCCAGCATCTCAGTCCATGGTGGTACTTTCTGGGAGGATGATCACAGCATGTTTTTATTTTCTGTTGAAAAATAAGCATACCCTGGTCCCTATGTTATTTTTCTAAATTAAGTTTATTGGTACATTTTAGGTGTGCCCCTATGGTATTAATTGTATTGAGACATTTGCCTTTTAGTTGGGACATACTTAGACAACACTAGTGTCTAGAACATGTCTGTAAATCTGTCTTTGTATGTGTGGAGTTTTGAAGGAGTATATTTACCTTCTATAAGTGGATCTAAACATTTTTAAATGAAAGTAACAAGATCTAATTGAGTTTGTGGATATAGCTATTCCTCCCTTTTTTGTTTATGTAATTGTGTTTTTAGGGAAAGGTGAGTACGCCCAACAATGGCTTGTCCAATGGACCCGTGTCACAAGGACTTACAATGTGCCTAACTGACTTAACTGTTTATAATAATAATTTTATAAAGAGCACCTCCAACTGTGGTTAGGGGAGAAAGAGCGCAGTTTCAATCCAACTGCTACAAGCTGAGAAGGGTTAATGTTAGGGGCTCTCTTCAGGGAGTTAATTTAATAGGCCTTAAATAAAAATCATGTTATAATTTAGCCATTATAAACTCTCTTTATAGAGCCAATCTGATGGATTTTGGTTTAAAAAAAATCTAGCACATTTGTTCTTGATTTTATCTACATGATTACTTGGAGTTTGGCAGCCTATAGGCAAGAATAAACAATTTTTTAAAGAAATTAGAGCATGTATAATAAAACTATAAGTAGCTGGGGATTTAGCTCAGTGGTTCGGTGGCCTGCCTTGCAAGCACAAGGACTGGAGTTCAATCCCCGGTACCAAAAAAACCCCAAAAAACTATAAGTATTAAAATAAAAAAGCAGGTTGGGGAAAGAGCCACGTTTAGAAACTATTTTTCAAGGATTAAAACAGTGATTGTAACCTGCTGGCTCTTAGACACTTTTATATTAGAGGTCATCTGTAACTGATTGTGATCACTTAGTTGTACATACCACCGCACAAGGACCAGCCATTGGTCTAATATTTTGTCATAACTTTAAAAAGTGTTAGCTGTAAAGATTGAAAATTTAATAATTTTGAAAAAAACTTTAGCTAAAAAATTTTAAAACTCTTGTTGAGTTCTGTAAATTTTACCATACTTTTTTTTTTCTGACCCAGAACAGAGGTGAGTCACCAGTGGAGTTGGAAACTGCAACAAGAGGTCAGCAGTTGGAGCCCTTTCTTATATCCACCTTTTTTTTACTATGGACTTGACATTGTATATTATTGGGTTACATTTTTCTACTGGGTGTTCAAGACCGAATTAAAGTGAGACCTATATTAATTAAAATTAACCTCTTGCTATCTACCAAGGTCAATTAAATCTCCACAGGCATTACTTTGAACCTTATATAGAGCTTTTCAGCTCCTGTCAGTGTCAGCCATCAGGATGTGTCATGGCCTTGCTTGATCATGTTGCTTTCTGTGAAAGCATGGGAGATTTTCCCCTATAAGTCGCACTTCTTGTTTCTTATCATTTTGGCATCCAACAATCTCCCTGCTGAGAAGGTTGGGTTACTTACCAAAGTTGTAGGATCTTGTACAAAATGCTCTTCATGTCCTGGGCAGTTTGTAGGCCTTGAAGGGCAAGGGCCAAAAAATATTGGCTGTCCTCTTACCCCAGTTGCCTTTCTAGTTCTGGTCTCTGAACTTTAATTGTTGAACACCCAGAAAAGATGATAAATAACATTACCATTGCAATGGGAGTAGTGAATTTAATTATTATAATTTTACCTGGATATCAAGCACTTTGAAATATAAAATAAAGTTAGAAGACTGTTATCTTTTATCAATCATGGTTATTGTAATAATTGAATTCCTGTAAAATGTTAATGAGAAAAAGCTTCAAGAGCCACACATAATATTTTATCATGACAATCATGATGACATTATCTTTATAATACACAATATCTTTATAATCCATCTTGGTATAAAATAGACATTGTTAAACATACTCATTCCTCTGCAAAAGCACCAAAATCTCTTACCAAAATTGTTATCTTTTGATAGGAAGTCATCTAAAGTAAATGTGTCAGCCTATAAATGTAGCTGTTATAAAGACCTGGAGTGTAAGAGAAAGGCAAATACCAAATCAAAAGATTATTATCATAAACAATATATTAGAAAACCTGTACAGTGAGAAAGCATGAATACATTTAGTACACCAGAAAATTAACAATAATAATCATAATTATATGTATGAAATCTTGTGCCCTTTAATTTATTTTGGTAGCAAAAGCATCTTTTCAATAAAACATTGTTGTTGTTTCACAGAAGATTTAATATTTTGAAAATGCCTAATGTAAATATATGACAATAATATATTTAGAATAGGGAAGTGTGAAGGGAGGGCAGGGGAATGGGGAAAAAATAAGAACCAAGATACATCATATTTAAGTACAAGATCCCAGTGATGAATATAACTGTATTGTATACTAAAAGGTACCCATAAACTTAATTTAAAATTAAAAGAAAAAATATATTTAGAACTTAACCTTTTGATGATAACCAATGTAAACATATTATAATAATATATTTAAGTAATATTTATTGATGTAAGTCTCTTATAAGGCTATGAAAACTATTGGGGTCAGTCTGTTGTAAGACTATGGAAACTATTTAAGTCTCCCAGTGAGCAAAGACTGGAAAATATTTCCATGTGGCTGCTCCTTTGTTTACCAAGGGGAGTCCCATTTAGCAGTCTCTTTAATCCTAAGGGTCTTCATTTAGTTACCACAGTGAAGCTTATTTAATAACCTATAAAAACCAGATTGCAATAATTAGCACATTATTTGTAACTGATTAAAGTTTTGAAGTGATTATATTTAGACAATATGTGTTACATTGTTTTGATGTGCCAGCAAACTGGGGAAGAAAAGAAATGCATGTGTTTTTTTAAAAAATTTATTTAATTTATTTATTTTTTGGTTTTTTGAGACAGGGTCTCACTACGTAGTTGAGACTGACCTGGAATTCACTATGTAGCCCAGGATGGCCTCGAACTCACAGCAATCCTGCCTCAGATTACTGAGTGCTGGTACTACAGGTGTGCGCCACCACACCCAGCCTGCATGTGTTTAATTTTAATAACATTTATCTATAAGCCAATTTAAATTATAGGCAAATTATCTTTAAAAAAATTTTTAAAGGCCAAAAAAGGGGAAAAATTGTTGAGGTCAAACAAAATAGCAGGGCTGGGGATTTAGCTCAACGGTTCGGTGGCCTGCCTCGCAAGCGCAAGGACCCAAGTTTAATCCCCGGTACCAAAACCAAAACCAAAACAAAATAGCTATATAATTTCACAAATGGACAAATAAAAAAACAAGGCAATTTAAAAAACTAGAGTACACTCAAATAGATTTACCTTATTGAATTATAATATCCTTTTGTAATTTTTAGGTTCATAATTGTAAATAAGACTAGTCAAAACTTTTTGTAAGGCAATGAACAGAGAGCTCTTGTAGAATTAGAATGAGAAGGAATGAAGGTCTTTACTCCTGTAAATGTAAACCTTTTATAACAAACTTGAAATCAACAAGGAAACATACATATTGCTTTGATAAATTACTTCTGCAGCCCTTCTTGATAGACATAGGCCTTCTGGTCTTGTATGTCTCTCTTTATCCTTCTAATAAGACAGATTTTAAAAAAGTGTATCTATTTTACTTATCGTTTTCTCAGTATTTTTCTTCTGTCTCTCTTACTATAGGTCTTCTATAACAAACTTGTCTTCAGTTGTTAAAATTTTAAAGTGTCCTCCTTTTTTTCTGTTCTCAGATTATTAAATTTTAGAATTTGATTGGCTGCCAATAGAACAGTAATAACTTTGAGTTCTTCATCAACAAAGTACAGAGAAGAGCAAGTTAACTCTATAATTACAATTCAAGAATTTGCAATGCATCAGCAATATTTTAGGCAACACCAATTAAGCATGAATTTATATTGAAAAAGATACATTTATCAAAACTTATTAAAATTTGTAACTTGATTTCTCTTGTAAAAGCTTTATGTCTTGTAGAGCACAGTTGCAGTTTCTCTGGCTTTGTTTTGGGTTCCAGACCTTTGCAGGCAGCATCAGGCTGATAATATAGTTCTGGCTCTATATAGTTCTGGCAAGAAATGTTCTTTCTCACTATTTTGCTTTCTGCTTTTCAGAGCTTTCCTAGCTGTTTTCAATCCATTATTTGTTTTCTGATTTCAGTTCTTTCCAAGCTGAGTGTAAGCCCTGCTCGACCCTGTCTGAGTCCAACCCTGGAGCCCTGCCATCACAATCCGGTGCACTAAGGCCAGGCAGTTCCTCTCATGCTTTTCCCCCACCTTCTCTGTACCTGTGGTCTTAGCAACTCAAGCGGAGCAGGGAGGCAGCTGGACCTCCTTCACAGGTAACAATGTCATGTTTTCTTTTTTTTTTTTAATTGAGTTTATTGGTACATTTTAGGTATACAGTATAGTTGCATTCGTTATTGGGATCTTGTACCTTTACATGACAGGTCTTGGTTTTCATTTTTCCCCTTGTCCCTGCCCTCCCTTCAGAATCCCTCCTCCCTTCCCCATTTACAAACACTTTATTTCCATCTTTTCATTTTCTCACATTTTTTCTTTTCCCTTATTACCTTTCCCAAACCGTTCCCACTTTCTCTACACCTTTAGCCCTTTTCTTCCCATTTTCACAATGTCAGTCATCTCATTAGGATCTTATGTACTATTACAGTTTATTCACACCAGAGAAACTATTCGGTATTTCCACATGTGTGACTTATTTATTTCACTTAGGAGTATATCCTCAATATGTATCCATTTTCCTATGAATGAATCTAATCTCATTCTTTATGGCTGAGTAATATTCCATTTTATAGAAAAACCACATCTTTATCCAGTTTGCAACTGATGGGCAAATGGGCTGTTTCCAAGTTTCAGCTATTACAAACTGTGCTGCTATAAGCATTGGTGTGCATATATCACTGTGATATGATTCTTTTAATTCTTTTGGAAAGATACCCAGCAGAGGGGTGGTTGGGTCAAATGGAACCTCTAGTCTCAGCTCTTTGAGGTATCTCCATATTGATTCCCATAGTGGTTACACCAGTCTACACTCCTACTAACAGTGCAGAGTTCCTTTCTCCCCATAACCCCGCCAACATTTGTTATTGGTTTATTTCTTGATAGCAGCCATTCTTTGTGGGGTGAGGTGGAATCTCAGTGTTGTTTTCATCTGCATCTCTTGAATGACCAGTGATGTGGAACGTTTTTTCATATATTTACTTGCTGCTTTTACTTGTTTGTCTGAGAAATGTCTGTTAATTTCAGATGCCCATTTTAGAATTAGGTCTTTATATTTGGGGGGCTGGTTGTTTTGAGTTCTTTATATATTTTAGATAATAGTCCTTTGTCTGAGGAGCTGCTGGTAAAAAGTTTTTCACACATTGTAGGTTGTCTCTGAGTTCTGTTGATGGTTTCTTTTGCAGTGCAGACGCTTTTTAAGAAGATGAGATCCCAGTTGTTGATTCTTTCTGCTAGTTCCCGTGCTACTGAGGATTTGTTCATAAAGTCTTTTCCTATGCCAATGTCTTCCAGAGTTTTGCCTAACTTATCTTCCAGCAAGTTTAGTGTTTTTGTTTTTATATTTAGATCCTTAATCCACTTGGATTTTAATTTAGTGCATGGTGACAGGTAAGGGTCTAGTTTTAATCTTTTGCAGGTTGAGATCCAGTTTTTCCAACACCATTTATTAAAGAGGCTATCTTTCCTCCAGTGGGGACTGTCAGCTCCTTTGTCAAGTATGAGGTAGCTGAGTGCATCTGGAGTTGTTTTGAGGTCTTCCAATCTGTTCCACTGATCCTCAGGTCTGTTTCTTTGCAAGTACCATGCTCTTTTTTATCACAGTGCCTTTGTAGTATAGTTTCAAATTGAGAATTGTTATACCCACTGCCATGTGTCTGTTGCCTAGGATGGCTTTTGCTATTCTAGGTCTCTTATGGTTCCAAATGAATTTTTGGATTCTTCTTTCTAGTTCTGTGAAGTATAGTGTTGGGATTTCAATTGGTATTGCATTGAATCTGTAAAGCAGTTTTGGTAGTATGGCCATTTTCACTATGTTGATTCTTCCTACCCAGGAGCAGGGGAAATCTTTCCATTTTCTTATATCCTCCTCAATCTCTTTTTTCAGAGTGCTGTAGTTTTCAGTATAGTGGTCTTTTGCTTCTTTTGTTAGATTGAATCCCAGATACTTCATTTTTTGTGGTGCTATTGTGAAAGGAATTGTTTCCCTAATTTCTATCTCAGTGTTATTTGTGTACAAAAAGGCTATTGATTTTTGGGTGTTCACCTTGTATCTGGCTACTCTACTGAATCTGTCAATTAAGTCTAGAAGTCTTTTGGTGAAGTTTTTTGGGTCTTCAATGTAGATTATCATATCATCAGTAAATAATGACAGTTTAACTTCTTCCTTTCCTATCTTTATTGCTTTAATTTCTTTCTCTTGTCTAATTGCTGTGGCTAATGTTTCCAGAAACTATATTGAAGAGGAGTGGTGATAGTGGGCATCCTTGTCTTGTTCCTGATTTTAACATGAAAGTTTTTAGTTTTTGGCCATTTAATATGATGTTGGCTGTTGGTTTTTCATAGATAGCCTTTATTGAGTTGAGATACAGACCATCTATTCCAATTTTTTGCAGGGTTTTTAAAATCATGAATGGGTGTTGAATTTTGTCAAATGTTTTTTCTGCATCTATTGAGAGGATCATATGTTTTTTGTCCTTGACTTTTTTAATATAGTGTATTACATTTATTGACTTATGTATGTTGAACCATCCTTGCATCCCTGGAATAAATCCAACTTGATCAGGATGTATGATCTTCTTGATGATCCTCTGTATTTTGTTTGCTAGTACCTTATTAAGGATTTTTGCATCTGTATTCATTAAGGAGATTGGCCTGTAGTTCTCTTTTTTAGTTGCGTCTTTCCCTGGTTTGGGAATCAAAGTGATACTTGCTTCCAGGAATGAATTTGGAAGTATAGCTTCCCTTTCAATTTCATTGAAAAGTTTGAAGAGTAAAGGCAGTAGTTCTTCTCTAAATGTCTTGTAAAATTCAGCAGTGAATCTATCAGGACTTGGGCTTTTCTTTGTTGGTAAATATTTAATTATATTTTCAATTTCATTGACTGTAATCGGGTTGTTTAGAATGTTTTTATCTTCTTTGTTCAACTTTGGTAATTCATAAGTATCTAAAAATCTGTCCATTTCTTCCGTATTTTCCAATTTATTAGAGTACAGGTTCTCAAAGTAGGTATTAATGATCTTCTGGATTTCTGTTGTATCTGTTGTGACTTTGCCTTTTCAATTGCTGATTGCGTGGATCCCAGCCTTTTATTTCCTTTTTCTGATAAGATTAGCTAAGGATTTATCAATTTTATTTACTCTTTCAAAAAACCAACTCTTTGATTCATTTATTTTTTGTATCATTTTCTTAGTTTCAATTGCATTGATTTCTGCTCTAATCCTTATAATTTCCTCTCTTGTTTGAGCTTTGGGTTTTTCTTGCTCTTGTTTTTCTAGTAGTCTAAGATTCATCATTAGTTTGTTCATCTGAGCTTGCTCTGTTTTCCTAATGTGGGCATTCAGTGCTATGAATTTTCCAGGTAGAACTGCTTTCATTGTGTCCCAAAGATTCCTGTATGTTGTATTGGCATTTTCATTTATTTGTAGAAACTGTCTGATTTCTTCTTTAATTTCCTCTGTGATCCATTGATTGTTCAGGAGAGCATTGTTCAATTTCCATGTATTTGTGAAGTTCCTATGGTTTCTTGTGCTATATATTGATCTCCAGCTTGATTGCACTATGATCTGATAATATACAGGGGATAACTTTGATTCTTTTGCATTTATTCAGACCTGTTCTGTGAGGTAGTATGTGGTCTATCTTGGAGAATGACCCATGTGCAGCCGAAAAGAATGTATATTCTGATTTTGTGGGGTGGAACACTCTATAGACGTCTATTAAGTCCATGAGTTCAAAAGCTTGGTTCAGTTCTAGTATTTCATTGTTGATTTTCTGCCTAGATGATCTGTCAATTTGTGATAGTGGGGTACTTAGATCCCCCACTACAATTGTATTAGTGCTTATTTGGTTTTTCATATTACTTAATATTTGTTTTATATCGTTGGGGGCATTAATATTTAGGGCATGTATGCTTATGATTGTCATCTCTTCCTCTTGAATTGTTCCCTTTACAAGAATGTAGTGGCCTTCTTTGTCTGTCTTAATCAGTTTTGGTTTGAAATTTGCTTTGTCTGTTAATAAGATTGCTACCCCTGCTTTTTTCTGGGCTCCTGTCATGTGCAGAACTGTTTTCCATCCATTCACTTTCAGTCTATGGGCTTCTTTTTTGCACTAGGTGTGTTTCTTGTATACAACATATTGTTGGATTTTGCTTCTTAGTCCATTCTGCCAGTCTATTCCTCTTGATTGGTGAATTGAGGCCATTGATATTAATGGTTATAACTGGTATATATTGACTTACTATTGTCATGTTATTGTCCTTTTGTTGACTCTTTTTACTCCCCCCTCTCCTTTTAATTTCTTGCCTTGCCTATTTGATTGGTCTGTTGGGCCTTATGGTGTTGTGACCTTCATTGTCTTTTTCTAGGATACTGTTTAGAATTCTTTGTAGTGCTGGTTTATTGTTCATGAAGTTTCTCAGGTGTTCTTTGTCATGAAAGTATCTTATTTCCCATCCATTTTGGAAGGCAGCTATGCTCACCACTATACCACCAACGCCGGTTCCCATCCATTTTGAAAGAGAGTTTTGCAGGATACATCAGTCTAGGTTGGAGGTTGTTTTCTTTTAGGACTTCATATACCTCTCTCCAGGATCCCCTTGACCTGAAGGTTTGTATTGAAAAGTCTGCTGTGATTCTGATGGGCTTTCCTTTGCATGTAATTTGTTTCTTTTCCCCTACTTCTTGTAGTGTTTTGTTCTTCTGTTGGATTTAACCATGTCATGTTTTCTGAGAGAGGCAAGTCTGCAATTTGAAAGACAGCAGATTTGGCAAGTAATTGCTCTAAAACTGAAGCTAAACAGTTCTCACCAGCAGCTGAGTGCCATAGAGCAGAAGCATGAGTGGCTCCCAGGCTTCATTGTTGAGGCTGCATAACAGAGGGCACGAGGCTCCAAGTTTTCAAGGTCTGCGTTAAAGTCTCCAGGGAGATACCTTCTCTTCTTTGCTGTCTGGATCTTATTTTTGACATGCTCCCTAAGTTCTTGTTTGTGAAAAGTGATGATTATATTTAACTATCTTTTGCGGCATTTATTTGAACACTGCCGGCCAGCTTGGGCCAAAAGTGATTACTTGTGCTTTAGTCCCTGTTGACTATCTTACTACCCTCTCGCATGTGAAGCACATACCTCCTTTTCTGGATTTTGCTTCCTTCTTCTTTTTTCCTTTTTATTCTGATTGCATGTGATTCAAGCCTCATGCTGGATACCAATTCCTAGAGATCCCTGCAGTTAGGCTCCAGTCCCTACCTGCTCAGTATATGACACAGGCCTGAGAAAAAAACACACTAAGAGGCAGAACTAAGAGACACAAAGTGGCGGGCAGGACGGCCAATGCTGGCGGAACTGACAAAACTGGCTAGGCCTAGGCTCTGAATTTTTTTTTTTTTTTTTATTGGCAATCAGTTGGGGTAAAGTCAAGCTATGTGCCATTTCTATAGAAATTAATGTAAACTAGGATCATAAAGGACAAGAAAAAGCATTTTCAAATTAGGAACAGAACACACAAAATATATGGTTGTAATTAGAACATTGTCCTTCTAGTTAGAAGATTTTAGTTGTGGGAATGGAATTTGCGTGTGAATTACTCTGACCTCAGCATGTAAGATTTGGCTAGACACACTTTTTTTTTTTTTTTTGGTACCGGGGTTTGGTATCAGGGATCAAACTCCGGACCTTGCACTTGCAAAGCAGGCTCAGAACCACTGAGCTAAATCTCTGGCCCCAGACTCACTTTTATAAAGAGACAACTGTGGGGTTAAGTCTTCACAGCCTGATTTGGGCATAATAAAGACTACAGTCCTCTGCAGTTCACACTATGTGTTTTCTCACTCTGGATCCAGCTTGTTTGCAGCCCTATTGCCTGAAGATGCTGTTTAGCCCCACACTATGCTGTGGATGCTCTCAGCATCACACTGTGGGGTACAATGATCCTGACTTGTGGCTGCAAGGTATTAATACCACTCCTGTAAGCAGGTCGGGGTGCACCTGTTCTCAGCTCCTGGCTATAAGTTGTGATGCATCTTATTTTCATTATCATATAAGTTAAAAACATTTTATAGCTTCAACATTTTGGGGGGCCATGGAATTATTTAGTAGTGTACTACTCAATTTTGTAACATTCGGGAATTTTACATTTATCTTGTTGATATTCAGTATTCTGTGCTCAGAGACCACAAATTGCATGGTATCGATCTTTTGAAATTTGCTGTTATGCACATAATAATTTGATAAATATTTCACATGTAACTAAGAAACATAGCTAATCTGCATTGGGATTACTCCTTCTACTTGAAATGTCAAAATCAACACTCAAAAATCAATAGCAATGTCAGGTGTGGTGGCACAGGCCTATAATTCCAGCACTTGGGAGGCTGAGGCAGGAGGACCACTGTGAGTCTGAGACCAGCCTGGGCTACATAGTGGGATCCTATCTCAAAAAACAAAAATGAAAACAAAAAATCAATAGCATTTTAAAATTAGGGAAATACTTTTCAGAATAGCATAAAGAAGAATAAAATACTTAGGAATCAATCTAATAAAAGAAGAGAAAATACATTGAAAATGATATTACTCTGAAAAAGGAATCACAGAGGATATCAGAAAATGGAAAGATATCACCTTTCCTTGGAAAGCCAGAACTAGTATAGTGAAAATGACCATAATTCCAAAATTACTATAAAGATTTAATGCAATTCCAATGAAAATCCCATCAGCACATCTCACAGAACTAGAGAGAGCAATTCTAAGATTGATATGGAATCAGAAGAGACCTAGAATAGTAAAAGCCATTCTGGGTAACAAATGCAAGGCAGAAGGCATCACAATCCCTGACTTGAAATCACACTACAAAGCTGTTATGATAAAAACAGCACAGTGCTGGAAAAAATCAAAACAATTCAATCAAATAACAACAACAACAACAAAACAGACCCAAGGATCTATGGAATAGAATAGAAAATGCAGAAACAACCCTAAGCACACTCAGCCAATTTATCTTCCACAAAGGGACCAAACACCCTCCCTTTGGGAAAGACATCCTCTTTATTAGATAGTCCTTAGAATACTGGCTTTCCACATGCTGAAGACTAAACCTAGGCCCATCTCTCTCACCATGCACTAAGCTAAAATATAAATGGATCAAAGATTTCAATATTAAAAAAGAAACACTAAATCTTCTGGAAGAGAGAATAGGCAGAACTCTTGAAACCATTCATATAAGCAAATACTTTATGATAAAACCCCAACCATGCAGGAAATATTATAAAGAATCAACATCTAGGATTTCATCTTATTAAAAAGCATTTGTATAGCAAAAGAAACCACCAACAGAGTGGAGACAACAGGTAGAATGGGAAAAATATTTTACCAGCTACTCCTCAGACAAAGGACTAATATCTAGAATATATAAAGAATTCAAAAAGTTCAGAGCCTCCAAAATTTAAAGACCCAATCCAAAATTAGGCATCTGAGATGAATAGACATTTCTCAGAAGAAGGAGTACAAACAGCAAATAAATATATGAAAAAATGCTCTGGTTGTTTGAGAGATGCAAATGGAAACAACACTGAGATTCCATCTCACTCCAGAGAGAAAGGCTATTATCAAGAAACCAGTCAATAATAAACAGTGAAGCTGTGGGGAAAAAAGAACTCATCTCCATTGCTGGTGGGCGTTTAAATTGGTACAACCACTATGGAAATCAGTATGGGGATTCCTCAAAAAACTGAAACTGGAGGTTCCATTTGACCCAGCTATTCCCCTTCTAGGTATCTTCCCAAAATAGTTAAAAGCTTTAAAAAAAAAGAGTTAAAAGCATCACACTACAGTGATATATGCATACCCATGTGTATAGCAGCACAATTTATAATAGCTTCATCTTGGAATGCCCATCAACAGATGAATAGATTTTCAAAAAGTATGGTGTTTATATACAATGGAGTACTACTCTGCCATAAAGAAGGGTACACATGAATAATTTGTAGCAAAATGGATGCACCTCCAGACTATAATCTAGTTTTGAAATAAATTTCTGATGAAATAAATCAGACACACAGATTTAAGTATTGCATTATTTCTCTTATGTGAGAAACCCAAAAGGGAAAACGAGGAACATGATGGAGATATTGGGAAGTAGGAAGAACATGTTTGAATGAGCAGGGAAATAAGGGAGTAGGAGGGAAAGGAGATGAAGGGAAAAGGGAAAAAAGAATAGGAAGTAAAAATTGAAACAAAGTTTTTTCAAATGGGGAGGGGTAAAGGCTCAGAACGAGGGAAGGCGACTGAGAAAATAAAAGAAGAATCAAGATATATTATGTACAAGTATAAATTCCCTAAGTATGACAAATTTGTACTAATAAAAATATGAAGTTAAAAAATTAACAATAGCCTGGCATGCTGGTGCACTCCTGTAATCCCAGCACTTGGGAGGCTGAGGCAGGAGGATCACTGTGAGTTTGAGACCAGCCTGGGCTACATTGTGAGCTCAGGTCAGTCTCAACTACATAGTGAGACCCTGTCTCAAAAAACCAAAAAAAAAAAAAAAAAAGAAAAAAAAATTAACAATAATTGTGTTATGAAATATCTTTTATAAAGAAACATAGCCATTTGCAGTTGGGATTTACCCTACTACTTGAAATTTCTGTTAGTAAAATTCTGTTTTAGGGCCGGGGATGTAGCTCAGTGGTGCCATGCCTGCCTGGAAATTGCAAGGTCCTGAGTTTGATCCCTGGTACTACAAAAAAAAAAAAAAAAAAAAAAAAAAAAAAAAAAAAAAAAAAAAAAAAAAAAAAAAAAAAAAAAAAAAAA
>NW_022900922.1:38795614-38795882 GCF_012274545.1 Fukomys damarensis | reverse complement strand
AAGGACACCAAGACAAGAGTCTGATCAAGGTGACGTTTATTGCCGGCAAGCGTGGGCCTTTTAAAGCAAAAAAACCACAAACTATTATGGGATGGGGTTACCAAAGTAGCTGAAAGGTCACACAGGAAAAGAGCAAACAAGCTCAACAAAAACAACCCACCATGGGTAGTAGTAACCCGGACAACCACACATCTAAAGGTCAGAGACAAGAAACTGTAACTTTCAGGAATTCCACAAAGGAAACACACCACCTGCTAAACTGGAGAAA
>NW_022900922.1:38785683-38795533 GCF_012274545.1 Fukomys damarensis | reverse complement strand
AGAAAGTATAGGCATGTCCGAGCCTGTCTTAGGTTGGGAAAAGCATTTGGCTGTCTTACCCGTCATTGGGGTCATCTGTCTTACAGGCCTATAACATGATGAAGATTTAACAGAAGCCCCTGTCTTAGGTTGATCAGTCAAACCTTTTCCTCTTACCCGTCTTTGACTTTCCGGACCCTCATTGAAGCTCTTTTTATCTGAGCGAGGTAAATGCCCAAATTTTCGGAGGACCCTTCCTTAAGGTCCATGAGCGCATGTAATGTTTTGCGCTGTATATAAACCTGATTTGAGATAACACAGTATTTATGATATTTCACATATTAGAGGCCCCATGCCAAAAACATTCAAACTAAGGCTAGTAACTTTGACATCTGACAATAAGCGTATTTCTCCCAATGCAGCAGCAGGTTTCCAAATGTTGGTTTGAGGAAAACGTGAATCTGCTCACCAAAGTCCTACAGACAAGCTTAAGTCCATGGAATATTCGAGTGACCAGTCCAAAAACCCTTGAGATGTCTTATTAAATCACCAGTCCCATTAAATCCTTGTTCTGGACAATAAAGTCTCTGCTTGTGCACCGAGACACATCCTAGAGTTCTCTCTGCTGCTCCAGTGTTGGGGTCCCAATCCAGTCTCCTCAGTGGAAACCCAGCGTCAAGCTGTTCAGGGATAGTGGTAGGTCTATAAATGTACCTGTAACCATAAGTAGGTGGAGCAGAAGAGAAGGGAGAATACATGGACCAAAAGGTCACCATCACAAACAATATGCTGGAAAACCTGCATGGTCAAACAATATAAATACATCCTGTATACTAGACATGAATTCTTATGTCCTGAAATGTAGCTTTGTATCAACAGGATCTTCCCCCACCCTTTTTTTTAACATAAAATAGTATATTGTGAACATAACCATCAAAAACATGTTACAATAACATATTTATAATACAGACCTTTGATGATAACCAATATAGACATTTTTAACAACATATTTAATAAGGCATATCTTTTTGTAAGGCTATGAAAATTATTTTGGTGGCTTCCATTAGTGAACAAAGATCAGAATAAATTTTCTGAGCAGCTGCTTCTTTATCCACCAACAGGAGTGTATCCAAACTTAAAGGTTGTATTTAATTATCTTTTAAGTTTTTTATTTGATCCTATAAAGCCAGGTTGTAGAAATCAACAATCCACTTGCATTTGATGTCATTCTGATCAAAAACATACAAACATCTTTGAACATTTAAGACAGACAAACATATAAGACAATTTTAACGAGTGCACTCAGATGGTTTTGGCCAATTGAACTACAAAATCTTTTTGTTATGACTAGTCAAAATTTTTGCAGATCAAAATTAACAGAGATCTCTTGTAGAATTAGGGTTAAAGGAATGAATACTCTTCTTGACTGTAAATGTAAACCTTTTATAACAAACTTGAAGCCAACAATCAAACACTTTATAAATCATTTCCATAAACATTCTCTACATTCCTAATATTTTTCTATCTCATTTACTATCAGCCTTCTGTAACAAACTACTATTTTGTTCTTTATTTTGGTCTATAGCCAGTTTAGAACATACCCTCGCTTGGAGTGTGTGTGGGGAGGGACAGGCTGGTCAACAGATACAAAGTCAAAGCCACAGCCAGATGGGAAGAATAAGTTCTGGCATTCTATCACACTGATTATTATAGTCAACAATACTGAAGAGTACTTCAACATGGCTACAAGACAGGATTCTGAATGTTCTCATCACTAAGAAATGATAAATGTTTGAAATGATAGGTAACCTAAGCATCCTGAGTTGATCATTTCACAATATGGAAATGTAATAAAATACTACACTGTATCACATA
The DNA here is from genome assembly GCF_012274545.1 of Fukomys damarensis. Lineage (NCBI taxonomy): Eukaryota > Metazoa > Chordata > Mammalia > Rodentia > Bathyergidae > Fukomys > Fukomys damarensis. Next base: position 38,793,679 of record NW_022900922.1, on the reverse strand, counting down.
TAATAATCTTGATACACAAGATTATCTCAATAAAATAATTTAAAAGAAATCCTACAAATCCATACAATTTGTGTGTCAAAAGCTATTATACCATACGTAAGAAGTGACACTAGTATACACATACTAAGTCTAGCAGGCTTAAACAAAATAATCTTAGAAACAATTAAAATAGTTAAGAGTAGCTATAGTAGCTAAACAGATATAAGTAATGACCTTACTTTTTCTTCTAAAACAATTAGGTTTCTATCTCCAACACCGAACGTCCTTGCATATTACCTCAAAATGTTAATTCCTTTTCTAACCCTCAAACACAAGCAGAATTCTGTGCTTTTCTGGCAGCAATAACAGCTATCACAACATCTTAACCTCATCAGGAAGTTCAAATACAAAAAGAAGACACGTCTGAGCTTACAAATCATGCTAAATATTTCACCTTCACAAGTAAAAGTGAAAACTTTTCAAAGAAAAGGACTAAACCAAATTATAACCCCATAGCATATATTCTTCTGTAGCCCCAAGATCTGGCCCAAAAAGCTCTGTGAAGAAATTATGAGTCACATTAGGGGTATCACACTACTTTAATCCAAATTGTCAAATCAACACTAGCCAACTAACTGAATGCAGATCAATATCATCTTCATTCCTACATTAATTGCAGGAGTTGAACACAGAAAATACATTCAGGAAAAAAAAGTACCTAGGAAGTAACACTCAATTGATGCTACTCTTCATTAATAACACTATAAAGCATATTATCTTTCTGAGCCTAGTCTACCATCCATATTTAAATTCACATGATTAGTCAAAGACTTGAAAATCTTCCAAGTAATTGTAAGGAAGTTCCAAAGTGGCACTGAGGGTATTAGTATTATGTAACAAGGAAGTGAAAGAAGTTAAATAGATGAAAAAAAACAAAAGAGTAGGATATCCAACACCCCATTTTCAAATTTAAAATCATATTGTCAATCATATTGACCAAAGCAGTTCAAATTCAAAGTCTGTGCTATGAAACTGTATAATTATGTTCTATTAAGGGTTGGATAACACTAACGCACCGTAACTATTTGCTTCCTAAATTATTTCCACTTACAGATAAAAGACATATGAGAAATAAGGTTAACTAAACTTACATATAAATCCAAGAAAAGTTTTCAGTTTGATTTAAAAACAAAACAGAAACAAGCTTCAAAATAAATCACAGTATCTTCTATTTACATATAACTTAGCAAAACCTTCAGTAAATGTCCAAGTTTTAGCATACATTGTCACTGTCTTTAGATATTCCAATTAAATGAACCACTCTGTCCTTGGTCTGAATGAATAGAAGCCTGCTAAAACAAATGCCAATGAGTTTAAAAACTTAAGAACACAAAAGTTTAAAAACATAATCCTCCCAGATGGAAGGGAAGGACTCAGAAGTTCAATACCCAGTTCACTAAAGAAAATGACAGCTAAAATCTTTCTGAATACAGATTCTAATATAGATTTCATTATTCAAACTCCGCCCACATAGTACTGGAAAAATATGAGGCAATTTCACAAAAACAATTACAAATTTAGTGGAATAATTATAACTGATATATAAATAAGGATTTACTAAAAAAGGCTTCCAGGGGTGATATTTCAAATCAAAGTTTTAAATACAAAAGGTGTCTTATGTTGCTTAATCATCCCAAGTTTCCGATGCTCTTTATTCTACAGTTATAGATTTGGCTAGATTCCGTGGGAAATCAACATCATAGCCTCTCAACACAGCAAGATGGAAAGCCAGCAACTTTAAGGGGATCACACTGAGAATGCCTTGCAAGCAGTCCGCTGAGTGGGGCACCTTGATCGTCCTTTTCATGTTCTTAATGGTCTCAGTATCCTCCTTATCACAAATTACAACTGGGCGATCCTGCCAGGAGACCACCTGCTGATTCAGTTTAAAATATCCTTTTTCTGCTTTTAGATTGTTACATCTTAAAATTAAACTGGCTGCCAATAGAACAGTATTAACCTAAAAGAGCAAGTTAACCCTATAATCGCAATATAAAACAATGCACAAGAAGTGTTACCAAAACTAGTTTTCAGTAACAGCTGACTGTCACAGAGCAGAAATGTGAGCAACTCCTAGGCTGGAGCAAAAGAAGCCAAATGATATAAGACAATGACTTATGAAAACCAAACCGAAAGAAGCAGATATTAACAGGAAAAGAAAGACACAGAAGCAAAGAAAGGAAACCAAGGACAAACTATTTCTACAAATTCTAATAAATTACACAATTGTTGGTGCCCTACTCTAGGACCACCGACACACAATAAATCTTTAAACTGGTGGCTGTATCTTGGACAGGCCAATTCTTGGGCCAATGTTGTTGAGCTATCACAGTCACATCAGCTCCAGTATCTAAAATTCCCTTGAATTGTTTTTTATGAATCCAAATTGTTAATTCAGGTTTATCTTGTTGGATAGGCGTGACCCAAAATGCATCAGAAGATCCAAGGGCTCTATTTTGCCTATTTTGAGGAAATAAAAACCTTCCTTGTTCTATATAAGGACAAAGCAATATCTGTGCTATCTGCTCCTGAGCAGGGATAACAGTAATGCCATCAGGTGATGAAGCTAATATTTTTATTTCACCCGTATAATCTGCATCTATGACTCCTGGATGAATATGAAGCCCTTTTAAAATCCAACTACTCCTTCCTAGGATGATCCCAACACTGCCTTTCGGAAGGGGTCCAAATACTCCTGTGCGGAGAGCTTGTGTTCCCATCTGAGGGGTTAACGCTATGTAGGCAGAGTTGTTTATCTAAGCCTTGTACATCCCTTTTTTGTAAGCACTCATTTATTAAAGACCAGAAAGAAAATGTAATGGCTGGTACACTGTCAGAATTATGACTCCTTAATTTTTCATTTAATTCTCCTCCTACTCTATCCCAAACATCGTCAGTTATTTCCTCTACATCACTGAACCATAGACAAGTTTCATCCACACAATCAAGAAATTGAAACAATGACTTTTTTCTTTGCCTTAATTCCTTTCTCCCTGAGTGAAGACTGAATTGCTATGCTGAGTTTCGTCTTAGATCCTATGTGCCCCATTGGTACCTGCTTCTCCGAGGATTTTCCCCTCCAGGCGTTCCAGACAGCGGTGTCCTCCTTGTTTCGGTTCGGCCGAATCCTTTTTGACAGCAGGCTTCACAGATTGCTCACCGATCGCTGCTTCAATTCCAGGTCCCTGTTCGGGCCCCACTTGTTGCGAGCCGGCGACGCAGAGCATTGTGCAGCAGTGCCTCAAACCTGAAAGAGCAGCGGGGTGGAGATGGGGCAGAGAGAAAGGAAGGACGCCAAGACAAGAGTCTGATCAAGGCGACAGGTCCCTGTTTGGGCGCCACTTGTCGCAAGCCGGCGACACAGAGCACTGTGCAGCAGTGCCTCAAACCTGAAAGAGCAGCGGGGTGGAGATGGGGCAGAGATAAAGGAAGGACGCCAAGACAAGAGTCTGATCAAGGCGACGTTTATTGCCGGCAAGTGTCGGCCTTTTAAAGCAAAAAACCACAAACTATTATGGGATGGGGTTACCAAAGTAACTGAAAGGTCACACAGGAAAAGAACAAACAAGCTCAACAAAAACAACCCACCATGGGTAGTAGTAACCCGGACAACCACACATCTAAAGGTCAGAGACAAGAAACTGTAACTTTCAGGAATTCCACAAAGGAAACACACCACCTGCTAAACTGGAGAAACTTAACACATATGGAGTTACTAAAGTTTACAATACTTACAACCAATACTCATGATCCCCACAATTATTTTGGTAGAAGTGTTAAAGTATTCAACTATAATTCTAGACTTCCATATTTCTCCAATCATTTCTCAGGGTTTTGCTGTCTGTACTTTGATGTTATTGTTATATGCATACAAATACAGGATTGCAATATCTTCCTAATAAAGTGACCCTTGAGGCTATAAAACAGACTATTTCTAGCAGTGCTTCTTTGTTAAAGTCTGCAATACATGAAATTAATACCATTAAAGTGATTCTGGCTCACTTTATTATACTTGTTCTGGGTTGTGTTTTCCATGCTTATACTTTAACCTTTTATTGTATACGTGATAGTGCACTGTTCATTACTGCCGTGAAATAACTGGAGCAGACCGACCCTTGTCGAGAACCAGACTACATAATTTTTGGGAAAAATCATTTCACAATGAGATTCTGGTCCAGGCTGTCTGAGGCCTCAATGGTCCTGTGATGTGGTGACGCTCAAAGGCAGGAATGCATCAGCTGAGACGCCCTGCTTCCTTGAGATCCAAGTAGTAACACAAAAAGAGAATGGTTTTCACCCGGGAAGGGCACATTCCTTACTGGCCTGACTCATCCCACCCACTGTTATAAGAACATTTTGTGCATCTCCCCGTCCTCATCAACATAAACTCCTCATGGACCTAAGCTCCTCATCCACACAAGATCCTCATGGTCCTAGGATTCCTGCCACCCTGGGAGACCTCTGATTCTCCCTAGGAACCCAGTAAACAGTGGTAAAGTGGGAGTCTTTGTCTTTGCCTGCTAGGAGGTGCTGACCCCAACACCGCCATACACTTTGAAACTATGCAAGTCTGTTGTCTTTTTTCTTTAGCCCTGGCTACCTTTCTTTTTTAGGCAGCTGGAGCACTGATCAACCTCTGATAGACCCTAGGAAGGAAGCAAGAGGCTTGTGTAGCTCACAGACCTGGGGAGTCAAGTTGAGGGCACAGCTGTGGCCCAGCTCTGTGGAGGGGACCATGGCAGCTGCTGTCACTCGGTAAGAACGCGGCAGGAGGAAGAGGCCAGCACCCAGCAGGATGCCAGATGACCATGGGGAGGAACTGCTTTGGAGGAAGTTACTGTGGTGTAGGCTCAGCAATTCCACAGAGTTACCTTGGGTGCTTTGGAAGGCTTATGTCCTCACGCTGTGACCTTCGGACCCCACTGGGTCCCCCAGAAGTCCCAGACCTGCTGAGAGGACCCATGGCACAAGGAGCAGGCGCCCCACATGAGCCCTGGGATCACTTCACACCACAGGAGCAGCCATGTGTTTACAGCTTGCGGAAAGTTATTCCCACATGACAGCCTTTGTCTTTTAATCAAAATAATGCATTTACCATCAGAACAAATGTTTACTTAGTTGAATTTAAGATTACCGTTTTTGTATTTTAATTTTGGCAACAGTTTTGTGGTTTTTATACTTTGTATAAGTGGAATTGTGAAGTCTGAACTTTTTTTTTCTTGTTTATTAAGGTCTGTTTCTAAAAATACGAAATATTTCCCAAATTTACATGCGATCTTTGTGGAAGAGCCACACTCATCTTAGTAGTTAGGGTCAGTACTGTAGAAGTGAGTCCCATATCTTCTTACGAGTGACATGGCATCTATGAAGTATATCGAAGTTGTGGCATGGGTGTTCTTTATAATAGCTGTATGCTATTCCAGTGTATTTGTACACCACAATTTACACTTCCAGTCTACCAATGATGAATATTTAAGCAATTTCAAATTTACTATATGAAAATTTTTTTCCAGATTTCAGTTTTTAGGGATACAGTGCATTTACATTCATTGTTGGGATCTTGTACCTCTACATGACAGGTCTTGGTTCTCATTTTTTCCCCTTGTCCCTGCTCTCCCTTCACCCCCTCCTGCCCTCCCCATCTACAAACACTTTATTTCCATCTTTTCATTATCTCACATTTTTTTCTTTTTGAAAAATTGAATTGTTATGAATCTTCCTTTACATGCTGCTTACCCAAGCAGTGGGATTCTGGATCATAGGAAATATGCTTAATTTTTGTAGTTATGGTGAAAATTTTTTCAAAGTGGTTATCACAATGTATACCTCTATGTGAAAGTGTATGAACACCCGACTCTTGAATTTGAAACTCTTCGGTGGATGTGTAGTGCTATCTATTTTTGGTTTTAATTTGGGTTCCTCTAATGACTAATGATGTTGACTGGCTTTTCATATGTTTACTGAGGATTTTGGAATCTTTTTTGCAAAGTACCAAATCTGTAGCCCCTTTTCAAATTAGGTTGCCTGTGTAATTCTTGCTGACTTGTGAGAGTTCTTTACATATCTATCTTGAGGTTAGTCATTTGATGGCTACATATAGATATGTAGAGGTTCCAAAGGCCTTCTTCATTCCATGGTAGTGTTTGTCACTTTTAACGGTGTTTATTTCAGTCACTATATCTTGAATTTAAAATAAATCAAGTTCATCTAATTCTTATTTTATGATTCAGGTTCTCTAATTCTGTTTGAGAAAATTTAGTCTAGTCCAAGTTTATCACGGTATTCTACCATGTTCTCCTGGCTGATTTTTCCATCACATGAGACCTATCTTTGAATAATTTAATTTATAATGTGTAGAAATCAAGGTTTGTTCTTTATGTAAAATAAATGTTCCAGCATTATTTACTAAAAAAGGCCATCTTTGGCTGAATTGACTTATGAATTATTTTGAAAAATGACAGCATAAGTCTTCAATCTTCGTTTATCTTCTACAATATTGACTATTCGTTTCTTTGCACTTCCAAATATATAATTAATTTCCAAACTACTTGTTGGGATTTATTTACTTACTTATTTATTTAGTTTGTTTGTTTTGAAACTGGGTCTCAGTTGCAGCCCAGGCTGACCTCAAGCTCATAGTGACCCTCCTGCCGCAGCCTCCCAAGTGCTGAGATTACAGGCATGTGCCACCATACTCGGCAACTTGTTGGGATTTTGAATGGGGTTTTATTGGATTTATTAATTGATTTAAGGAGCATAGTACCATTGAATATTTCAAGATATATAGCTGGTACAGCACTTCACATATTAAAGGCTTCTTTAATTTATCCCAGCATTGTTTTATAGTTTTTAGCCTCGATTTCTTACACATTTTTGTTAGATTTGTATCTTACGTACTTAATGTTTCAAATGCTGATAAAAATGCAAATATTTAAATTTCACGTTCACGTGCTTGTGCTAGTATTTTAATTGATAATTTGTATATTGGTCACGAAATCAGCACCGTACCACATTCAGTCAATAATTTCAATAGTTTTTTTAGACTCTTACCAGTTTTGCATCTTCGTAAGCAAGCATCTTCCAATAAGGAGGGCTCCACCTCCAGCGTTACTGCTCCCCGTTACGTCCTGCACTATGCTGAACAGAAGAGCGGGTGAACAGCGGATCCCGGCAGGGGCTTCGTGTGGGTTTTATAGCCGGAGCCGTTGTGTCCCCACCGCCTCGCTGCGCTGGAGAGCTCGGACAAGCTCGTCCGTCAGAGACCTCCCTTTCCACATTTATTCTATTAATGTGACAAAGTGCGTTCCTGAAGAAGTTGAACAGGATTTTCACTCCTTCAGTAAACTCCGTTCGCCACACATTTTAACTTTTTAAGTCCCACGCTCATCTCGGTTTGCTCCTTCTGCTCAGAGTCACGCCGACCCAGGGTACGGCGCGTCCGGCTGTCGAAGATGACCCTTGCGAATCCTCAATTCGGTCTTTCTGAGATGAAGCCTCAGCGGGTTTGAAGAAGCTCAGTTCCCAGACAGAGTCCAGAGTGGGGTGATAGTGGCTTACCAAAAAAAGTAAGCCTTTTTCTCCCCGTCGGGGAATCGAACCCCGGTCTCCCGCGTGACAGGCGGGGATACTCACCATTATACTAACGAGGATTTAGTGAGAAGTTACCCGCAAGGCCGCCCATGAGGATTGTGCAGGCTTCTTTTTCGCTCCTGCCAAAAGGGGGCGCTCTTGCCAGCTCTGCAGGGCGGGTTCCGAATCCGGACCGCACCGGACGGGTAGAAGCCACAGGTACCCGGGTCAAGGTCGGGATCCGAAGACGCGCGACCCGCGCAAAAGCTTCGTAGTCGGCAGGACTCGAACCTGCGCGGGGAGACCCCAATGGATTTCTAGTCCATCGCCTTAACCACTCGGCCACGACTACACTGCCCCGTGGGCTGTCTGCACCCGGGGAAGCGCA
>NW_022900922.1:38781721-38785651 GCF_012274545.1 Fukomys damarensis | reverse complement strand
CGCACCGCGGGATCGCGCGTCCCGAGGACAGAGGCCGCGGGGAAGGATTGGCTCTTGTCTACTTCTTGAGAAAGAGGAAAAGATCACGAGAGGAGAAATCATTCGGCCCCAAAGAGGAGGGAGAAAAAGGACTGGGCGGGGCAGAGAGGAGATTTGATTTTCTAAGCAGGTTCAGAAGCGGATTCTAAGAAATCCTAGGATCCTGCGGGACCGCGCTCGGAGCCGTCGTGAGCCGTGCCGGGACTCCGCGCCGCGGAAGGCTGCTGCCAGCGACTGACGCACGTCACATCGAGTAACTTGGTGCTCGCATTTCTCTTCTGTCTCGCGTGTCGGCTGCATTTGCTGGTCATTTGGAACGCTAGCTTTGAAGCTGTACATCAAAGAAAAGTGAGAAACTGTCCGCATTTAAAAACTCAGCAAATTCGCCGCAAGTGACGTATGTGAGCTAAATGAGTTGTTTGCTTCTGGGTAACGGTGAACACCGACTGGCCACAGCTGCAATCTTCTTTGTTTAACTCCATTGAAATAAAAACATGGCGAGAGAAGAGGCAGAATTTAGTTGTAAAACTTTCCAGTTACTACGCTAGACCTAAATAGGAAACAAATCTCCACCTACCATTAAAAAAAAAAAAAAAAAAGGAAAAGAAAAAAAAAGGACGAACTGTTCTGTTGTTCCCTTGCTGGAATGCAAGAGCAGGAAGGCAGCGAGCAGCGCGCACGATCAGCTCCCGAGCGTGGCGAGAGATTTCGGCCCCGTTCTCAGCGGTTCTCCCCTCTGTCGTCTCTTTCCTCGAGCGTTTTACTGTAAACAGCAACAGAGAAGCAGGCGGCGCATTCATCTCAGCTAGGTGTTCCGGTTCCTCTCCTACAGCAAGCTTTTTGGCATCCAACTACAGAGGCGACTCAGCCAAGGTCACTGTTCCTACGGTCTCTTAACACCGTGTGCTTCACGTCCTTCTGAGACTTTACCAGAAGAACCTTCATCATCCACATATTTTAAAATTAATCGGCTTTATTTGCTGCATAGTTTTAGGTCTCTAGAAAAATTCAGTGGAAAGTAGAGTTCCAATGTATTCCCTTCCGCTGTCTCTTCTTCTTCTCTATTATTAGCACCCGGCTTTGGTGTGGTGCTTTGTTAGAGCGGATAAGCCAATACTGATAAGCGAATATTAGCTGAAGACTGTAGTTTACATTATGGTTCACTGTGTTGCTTGCTGCACCAGCTGTGGCTGCTGGGTAGAGTCACACACCCAACACAGCCCCCAAAAGCCCCTGGGCTCCACCTAGCCGGCCGTCCTCCTTCCTTCAAATCCCTGGCAACAACTGAGTTTTCTTGTCTCTGTAGCTTTGCCTTTTCTGGAACGTTGACAGGTGGAATCATACAGTAGGTAGCCTCTTTCCAATGACTGCTTTCACTTAGTAACAAGCATTTAATGTCCCACCATGTCTTTTACAGCTTGATAGCTTATTTTTGTTCATTGCTGAATAACAGCACCCTGTTCATCATAGTGCATCCATTCCTGTCCCGAAGGATGTTTTGTTTGTGTTTGTGCTTGGAGAATTATGAAAAAAGCTACTATAAATATCTGCGTGCAGATTTTGTGTGACTCTCAATTTTCAATACCTTTGGGTAAATGCCAAGGGACAAAGTTGATGGATGCTAGGTAAGAGCGTGTTTCATTTTCTCGGGAATTGTCACCCCATCCTCCACAAGGGCTGCACCGTTTTGCTTCATTTCCATCAGCAGAAGCTAGAGTTCCTGTTGTTCCACACCCTCATTGTCATTTGGTGTCACCAGTGTTCTGGATTTCGGGGACTCTGAAAGGTGTGCAGAGGCCGTTTAAATATTTATTTCCTTGGTGGTATATGATGCAGAGTATCTCTCCCTGCGCTGGCCTGCCATCTGTGCACCATTTTTGCTAAGGTGACAAAGTCTTTTAAATTTTTTGTCATACTAGGAGTTGAACCTAGGGCCTTGTGCATGCTAAGAACATGCTCTACCACTGAGCTATACCTCCAGCTCAGAGATCTTTTTGGATTTTGTATATCATTACTTAGGCAGATAAGTGTTTTGCAGCCCAGTCTGTGGGTTTTTCATTCTCTTAAACATCCATATTTTTAAACCAATAGTCTCTTCATGAGCCTATGTTATTCTCTAGGCTGATGCTTTCTCACATTCCTCTGAGACATCATCAGAATTGTCTTTGATGTCCATCCACATTTCTTTTCAAGACATACTAGGCTTTTAAAAATCATATACCTCAAAATCCTTCCAGCTTCTACTCATTATCAAATTCCAAAATCAGCTCTTATGTTTTTAGGTTATTTGTACCAAATACCAGTGTTCATTTCCTAGGGTTGCCATAACCTTTTACTGCAAACAAATGCACTGATCAAGTGAAAGAATTTGAAGAGGTGTTATTTAGAATTCCTTCAATTCTAAAATGTATTTCTGAGGTCATTATGTTTGGGAGATTACTTGCTGATACAAAATCCTTGGGTCCCAGATACTCTTTCTGAAATTCTGCAGTTATTATTTCACTGTTTCTCAGCTTCTAGTGTAACAAAAGGGAAATAGAGGTATCTTGACTTTTGAATTTCGCAGCGGGGTTTGTTTGTTTTTTACTGCTTCTATGGCTTTTTCTCTCTCCTTGTTATACATTTTCTTTCACAATGTATGTGCAATCCTCTCTCCCTCATGAAGTATTTTAATGTGCAGCCGAGCAGCAGGAAGTTTCTTTTTAGAGACTGCTTTGGAACGGGATTACTAACATTTAAGTCCTAGCTTCCCGCTTCCCCCTCTGCTGCCTATGTGACCTTGGGCAAGTTAGGCAATTTTTTTTGTGACTCAGTTTCATTAGAGGTAAAGTGGAAATAACAGAGAAGTATCTTCATTTTTTTTTTTTTTTGAGAATTCAGTCAGTTACTACATGCAAAGCTTTTACAACACTGAGGCCACACACAAAGTGTCAAACGGCAGCTAATTATTTTTATCTGGTCTCCCTTTTCTTTTCTTTCTTTTTTCTTTTTGGTACCGGGGATCGAACTGAGTTAAATCCCTGGCCCGGGGCCTCTTTTCTGATCGATAGTTCATATCTACTGCTGACTCTTACTCTGTTTTATCTTTTAGATCAGGGAAAATCTTTAAGACTATCCTGTACAGAACGATCACTTTCCGACAGCATGGATTCAGTCCTTCAGTGTGACTTTCACTGGTGCTGCTGTTTGCTGCGTTCGGCCCCTTATCTAGCGATTTCCTGCTAGGCCGCGACCTCTCGAAGCTCTTCTGTGTTCTACTCCTGCCCTGTCTTCTCCAGTTCCCAGGATACTTTCTGAAATTTCTGAGCGCTCTAAACCTTATTCCTTTACCTCTACCATGAAAAGGAGAAACGACCTGCACTTTTAAAACGACAGAACAACAAAACACAGATTACAACGCAGGTCAGGTCATGAGCGTACAGCGGCGTCGGGAAATGCCCGTTTGAGTGTTGAAGTCCAAGCGTGGGACCGCACCCCCTAGAAGTCAGGGCCGAGGGCCAACGTGCAGGCCTCAGCAAAAGTGGCTAATGCGGCACCACTCCCATGCAGCTAGGGCCTCTGGGAAATATAGTCCCGTGGAGTCGCGCGCTGCATTCTGGGAACTGTAGTCCTCACCCTCTGTGGACGGTGCCTTGCATGACCGGAAGTGGCCGTGACGCATTCAGTGGGCGTGGTCAGAGGCTGAGCTCCGGCAGTCCAGCAGCTCTGCCCTGAGTTAGGTCTGGCGACTGTCTCATCGTTCCGGGGCCAGGGATCGCAGCGCGTGGATGGCAGTGGGCTGTAGGGCGCCCAGGTGTCGCCATGGCAACCGATGGCCCTCCGGGCGCGTGACGTCACGCTCTCCCGGCGGCGCGTGACGCGGCTCTGCGGGAGGAAGACGGGGGTCCGGGC
>NW_022900922.1:38775169-38781693 GCF_012274545.1 Fukomys damarensis | reverse complement strand
GAACACCAATTATCTTCTTTAACTCTTATATAATACCTCCCCAAATCTTTACCTTAATGACTCTGTAAAATATTTTGGTTGACACCCACCATCCACATAAAAAGTATACCATCACAGATACCTGCAGTATTATTCTTCATCCCAGATAACTCTACTCAACTGTAACAGTGCTGGCAAAAACACAAGTAGGATCCACAACAGATTTGGACTTCAGGCGGGAGCGCAGGGTGAGCGGCCGGGTCGAGGCGGTCGGGTTGAGGCAAAGACCCGGACGGGGTTCATTCTCCCTGGCTTCCAACTGGAGAATCGGGAGGAGAAAAGACTGAACGGCTCTGATTCCCCGCATGACTTATGCTTGTTCGATGTTAGTCTTGGTAGCCATTTCTTCATTGTACGCATCCGTAGTTCTGAAATACCCTGGCCCACGGCCGTCCGTCACGCCCGTGCATTAAACTCGCCATGTTGGGTGCACAGCTCCCTTTTGGCGTTTTCTTTCTGTTCCTCGTGTTGGACAAGCGTTGTGTCGAGCTCTGTTCTCGCTGGGTCAGAGCCCAAGGACCGATCTTCTTTCTCCTCGCTGCCCGCCTCTTGTCCGCAGCAGTCACGACTCTGCCTGCTGCCGGCCTGGGTTCGCGATGTTCCACGCGCGTGTCCAGGCCAGACAACCCCTGCCTGGCAGCGTTTCCTTAGCATTGCAGGGCCTGCGACGCAACAGCTCTGCTTGAGAGAAGCCTGAAAGGATAAACGGACCGCGAAAGCATCACATGCACTTCTGCTCCTTGGCGAGAAGATTTATTTGCTTTAAAAAGATCAGTATCATACATATACTGTGCTGAAGTAGATTCGTGGCGTTTTTGTGTAATGTAGTTGTTCTTAGTGTCGGGAGTTAGTGTTTCGGATTGTTTGATTTTTTTTTTTTAATCAAGTCTTCTGAATCCCACGGAAAGGCCAAGTGGAGGAAGCGCTGTAACAGTGACTTCTCTCTGCACTGCCACTGTTTTAACTGTGCAGTCCAGTTTGGTTTGACCTGTTACCATGAAGTCCTTTTTCTTGCATTTCTTAAATGATGTCATTAAAAGTTAGCATTATTCATGTAGGTTTGAGCTATCATTTGTATTTTTCCTTTTTTGCTCTTCCTGACATTTTATAACGTTCTTTTAAATTCCAAGTTCCTCAGGCTTAACTTTGCCCGGATGATTTTATGAAGTCCTTGCTTTCCCTTGGGACTGTTCACAGCTGTGCACTACATTTACTGAGCATTTAATGTGCCCTACTTGGAATCCAAAGCCTCTTGCTAGAGACGTTTCTCTTGGTTCTGTTTCCCAAAGTTTTGGTTTGGCAGCTGTCCATGTGCAACAGTTCCTTTCACTGCAGAAAAACTCCAAGATAACATCTTCATTTTTTTCTCAAGATTTCTATTAGAAAAGTTTTTTTTTTTTTTTTCTGTTTTGTTGCTGGACAGAATCGGGAGTAGTAATTTTCTTCATTGCTTCCTGTTCTTTTTGAGGGATAATACCTTTTTAAGATAAGATTCTCTTTTCCAAAAAAATTCTACTTTGAGACAGGGAAAATAAGACTCTTTTCACTCACACAGATTTTAAACAAAATGAAACATCCGATCCTCCCTAGACAGATGAAGCCTTCATCCCCTCAGCTTTGCCTCCTGCCGAGCTGCCCATGGCGCCTGGCGCTGGCGCTGGCCCTGCCCCTGTGGTGCTGTGCTCTGTGGCCATTCTCCCTCCTGGTGGTTCATCTGGAGTTGCTGGCAAGACTCACACTCAGGATTACTGCCGTGGACAACCCAGTCTTCCTGTTTCTGTCAGGTTACTTTCGGTACATTTTGCCCAGCCCTCTTTTAACCAATGCTGGTTTGAAATCCACAGCAGGCCTTTGGGGTCTTTTGTTAATTTGAATCTTGGGGATAGAATGAGACAGCACTGAGTGTCTCGTGGTAGTTTCCCAAGAGACTGTCCGGGGCACCCTGATGGTGCTGTCTAAATCTCTGACAGAGCTTAGGTCCTGCATGTTCGATTGCTTAGCTTTTCCTTTTCTTTATGCTTCTCACTATCCTTAGATTTGATCCTATCTCTTTTTTAAAAAGTTTTATAGTTTGAGGGTCTTATTTCAGTTTTGACTTCATCCCAACAAATGTGGGTTATAACTACTTCTGTTCATTTGTCAGTAATGTGGAGCTCTGTCTTGTGTGCTTGGGGGCAGCATCCTCCTGCACGAATACACCACAGGTTGTTCATGCTTCCTTCCATTGGAGACACTGGGCTTTCAGTTTGACAATATAAATACACCTGCTGCAAATGTTTTTGTACAAGGCTTTTTGTGGACATAAGCACTTCTGTGGTATGTGCATGGGAGTGGAATTGCTGTTATAACTGTAGACTTAGTGGGTATTTCCGCCCAGTTTTCTTAAGCCCTTGATCAGTTTATACCCCACAGCAATGCACTGAAGTTCCAGTTGCTTTGTATTCTTGCCAGCAGTTGGTATTGACCAGGCCTGTTTAATTGTAGACATTCTGGTGGGTGGGTAGAATAAATACTGCATGTTGTTGTGACATTTAACTTACATTAATAGAGTTTTCAGAGGACCTGTGAAGACTTAGAAAGTAGTATGCAGAGAAAGTGAGCAAAAATAGTTTGCTTCTGAGAAATAAATATCAAGCTGTATTATCCAAATGACTAATGAAATATCTAAGGACCAAACTGAGCCTGGAAGCAGTCCTTTCCCTCCAAAGCCTGCCAAGGAGGGTTCCAAGGCCTCCGTTAACAGCTTATGTCACTGGAGTTTTTTGCTTTTTTAAATTCTGAATTAAATGTGGAGGAAACTGTAATTTTTGTTACTTCCAAGTAGAAAAGTGAGTGAGCCTTATGGATTGCCGAGGACAGCTCATTTACACTAATTCACTATGGCTTCTTCCTCTTCCACTAGGTCTGTCTTCTGCCGATTCTGCCCTTCTCCAAGGGGGACATCCCCCCTTCCCTGTGGCCAGTTTTCAGGTGAGTTGAGCTTTCATGAAACACCCTGTTGCCTCAGAGTACTAAGTGATCTGGGCTGTGGGGTACACCTGTCCCCAAACTGATGCTGATAGTTTATCTGCTTTCCATGCCTGAGGTCTCGTCCTCTGCTCGTCCTTTCCCACTCACCCATGCTTGCCATCTTGCTGTACTGCAGGGACAGTAGAGCAAAAGGACTCGTTCTTCACCAAATTCACCACTAAAAACAAAGCAGGTAAATAGAAGGCGAGAGGAGTACTGTGGGAATAAGATGGGAAATGTGACCTGGAGGGGTTTGGAGACTTCTGTGGAAGTTGTGCGTTTGTGTGGCACTCAGGATGGGAGATGTTCACATACTTGGACAGTAAGGTGGGACAGACTCACTGTGGAGAAGACTAGCACCAGAGTTGCCCAGCAAGTGTGGGCAGGAGTCCAGGGGGTCCAGGACAGTTCCTCGCAGATGGTTGGTTTTGGCAAGTGGAAAACAAATGGTGTAGGTCAGCATATGAAAGGCTTTGCAGGTCTGGATGGAGAAGTTGAAGGCTTTCCTCTGTAGGCCATTTGTGAGTCTTTCAGAGTTTGTAGTGGAAAAGTGACTGATAATCTTCCAGAAAAACAGTTGGCTGATGGAGAACTTAGAGGAGAAAGGTAACAATTGCTACCCTGGCCACAATCAACCTCAGCCCTCCTTTAATAAGGCACTTTCTTCTTAATCTTATTCCCTGCTTCTTTTCTGTTTCCCAGGTTAATCTCCCATGTAAGAAATTCTCAATTCTTCCTGCTTTGGCTTAAGCACTTTTAGTAGTACTTCAGTTTTTACTGATGTGTGCCTTGGTCAGTGCTTAGAAAAGCTTTCAGGCTGGGGCACAGCTCCTCAAAAGATTGCACATGTTCTGAATTAGATTCCGTGCAGGACACAGAAATATATAAGATTGGCCTACAGTGACTGCCCACATGGTCAAATATAGGAGAGTGCAAGAGATCTGTCTGTGCCTTAGAGAGGCGAAGGGTCTAGCCGAAGGCAGTGTCCCTTATGAGTCTGCATCAGGAGGCTGAAGGATTCAAGACAGAAGGCTGAGGGGTCTGCACTGGGAGGTAGAAGAAGCATTGCTGCTAGAAGCTAAGTCTGCTGTGGAAGGCCGGTGCTGGAAGCTGAAGAATCTGTGCCAAAATTCATGAGACAACACCCAAGGCAAAGGCGAAGGAAGACCTGAACTCCTCCCAGGAAAATTAGCTGCCACAAAACTCTTCCAAGGAAATCAGCTGGATTCCGGATTCTCCCTTTCTCCTTTTCTAGCAGTCCAATAACAGTCTTCCTTAAAGTGGTCTTACATGCTCAGAATCATGCTGTCTCAATTCTGGGTGAACCCCACTCAGGCTGACAACTAATCAGTTAACTACTACCGGGTGTATTGAGTGCAGCACAATGCGCATGGCCAGGATGGGCACAGCCGGGGGACACCAGTCTGCAGCTGCTCAAGTCCTGCATGAAGTGGCACAGTCTCGCAGGTGACCTCTATGTATGCCAGATCATCTCTGGGTTGCTCGTCACACCTCGTTCTGGAGGGCGGAATCATTGCTGCAAGGACAACCACGCAAGGGAGCACCACGAGGGAGCATCACAAGGAATACGCAAGCTCAGTTCTGCCTGTGCGCTTAGGAGCAATCAAGTCTGAATTCGCTCAGTTGAACCCACAGACACAGGATCCATGATGCAAGCACCATCGTGTTCTGATCAGTTCTGACATGCTATGTGCAGTCGAGGCAGAGAACATACTTTTATTTCTGTTATGATTTGAGTCCTTTCACATTTGAGATTTTTAACTTTTTTTTTTTTTGCCTAGAATTAGTGCATCTTACTAAGTGATCTGTGAGCACTTAAGCAGAATGTCGACTTTGCTGTTGGTGAAGTGTGCCAGAGGAGTGTTGGTTCCCTCCTGCTGCAGTGGTTTAACACAGTGTGAATTTACTCTCCCTGTGGAGAGGCAGCAGTTCCAGGTGGTCATCAGGACCAGTTCCTCTGCACCTGTTCCTGGCTGTGTCCAGCCTCACGGGCTTATGTGCCCATGACGTGTCCTTCTGGTTGCCTGCACTGTCCTGGTCCCCATCTCCTCCTCCCTTATGGGAGGACTTTTGTGACTGTACTATTCCCACCCATGTGAACCTGGACATCTTCCCTTTCTGGAGGTCCTTAACTTGATCACCTTGCAAAGTCTGTGTTTTGTGAGGTGACAGATGGATCAGGGAATAGATAACGGATGTCAGGATGGCTATTTTCTGTAAACCAGGCAGCAGGTCAAGTTGGTTGGTTAGTAGTTTTGTTCAGGTTGCTGTCCCTATTGATTTTCTGTCTACTTGCTTTATCAGTCACTATGAGAGACATATTGAAATCTTGGAATGCTTTGGCTTGTCTGTTTTTGCTGCCTATGTTTTGAAGTTTTGTTACTAGGCAAATAATAAGGTTGTTGCTGCCTCTTAACCAGTTGACCTCTTTATTATTGAGTAATGACCTTTTATATGTCTGGTAATGTCATTTGCTTTTAAATTTCCATGGCTATTTGATTAGGGTCAGTGGTCTTTTCTCATTCTTTTGCTTTTACTTACTTGCATCTCTGCATTTCAAGTGAGTTGCTTATGAAGATATCAATCAGTTTTGCTGTTTTTTTAGTGCTGGGTTTTCAACACAGGGCCTTTCATATCCTAAGCATGTGGTGCTCTACCTCTACGTGCACTCCCAACCTGAGTTTTGCTTTTTTTTTTAATTGAGTTTATTGGTATATAGTACAGTTACATTCATTATTGGGATCTTGTGCCTTTACATGACAGGTCTTGGTGCTCATTTGAGTTTTGCTTGTTAAAATCCAGTCTGGAGCTGGGAGTGGTGTCACACACCTGTAATCCCAGCACTCAGGAGGCTGAGGTGGGAGGATCACCACAAGTATAAGGACAGCCTGGGCTACATAGTGAGTTCAAGGCTGGTCTGAAATACATGGTGAGACCTTGTCTAAAAACAAACAAACAAAGCAAAACAAAAAATCCAGTCTGGACCCAGACATCCTGGGAATTTGGCAGGTCTTGAGCAGACTGGGTCTGTGGTAAACATCACCCTCACAGGCTCCGAGAGTGTGCTGTCCTGTTCTTAGTGTTGGTGGGTAGTTCCTTTAGAAGGTCTTGCCAGTTAGATGCATTCCAAGTCCTTCTTGGCTCAAACAGAGAAGTGAACGAGAGAAGCCAAAAACAGTACCGATGTTTATTTGAAACAAGAGGGGTGGAGCACTAGGCAAATGCTTGACCACTGAGCCACCCCTGGCCTCTCTATATATTTCTGTGTGGTTGTATCTGTGTCTCTGTTTTACAGTACTGCCTCAGAATTTCAGGCTTAACTTCCTTGTTTGTCTTTTATTGTACTGTTTTAAGTTAGCCCTTTCTTTAAAATGAATTCTTTAAGTCAAGAGGAATTTTTGTATATGTTGTGAAGTGAAGACCTTGCCTTAATTTTTTTTTTTTTTTTTTTTTTC
>NW_022900922.1:38758483-38774646 GCF_012274545.1 Fukomys damarensis | reverse complement strand
TTTTTTTTTTTTTTTTTTTTGCCAAGAGTCAGCTGTTATGATACAATTTCGTGATGAGCCCATTGTATCTTACTTAACTTTGAAGTCGCTTAATCCCTGTCACCTCTCAGAAGCAGGGTCTGTATCTGACCCCCTACATTATTTTATTGAGTTTTATTCCATGGTAGGGTCCTCTGCTTTAGTCACTGTATTTTTTGAAATCTATCAGTGAAAGTCCCCTTGCCCTTTCCATTCCTTCAGAACACCCTTGGCTATTCTTGCAGATTCTGGTGGTAAACAATTCCACCGATGAAAGCAGTTCCACTGTAAATGCATGGCATGTCTGAACACAGCAGCAGTGGTGCTGCCCTCCTACCTGTGTTGCCGGTTCTGAAGTTTGTGCTGGAGCTTAAATCCACTCTCTACATGGAGCATTCCCTTGTGAATCTCCTCAGAATATTGAAGCACTACTATGGGTGAGGTACTGCTTTGATAATGTGTTACAGAGGAGAACACAGCAACATCACTTTATAGGTCTAGCTTGTGTATGTCGCCTCACTTTGGTCAGTACTGCCGATTTCCCCCTCCCAAGGCGCAGTGGAAATGTGCTTGGTGTTTCAGGAATCCGTGACCTTTAAGGATGTGGTGGTGGACTTCACCCAGGAAGAATGGAAGCAGCTGGACCCTGGACAGAGAGATTTGTTCAGGGACGTGACCCTGGAAAACTACACACATCTGGTCTCCATAGGTAAGGATGGTTCCCCAAGTTAAGGGCAGCGTGTGGAGGGCATGGCTTCTCCTTTTGCTTAGACATGTTTTGCCCTTAGAAACCCAGTTTTTAGACTTGGAGATTTTGAAATAATTCCTCATTTTCTAATAGGCAGGAGAACAAACTCATACTTTTCCTGAGCCTTGCAAGACCCCAGATCATAGTGCCCTGTCTTCTGGCAGTTGGCCCACACACGTGTCCTCTGGCACTGAGTTCTGATGTGGCCCTTGTTTTTCCTTCCTTGAACAGGACTGCAGGTTTCCAAACCTGACGTGATTTCCCAGTTGGAGCAAGGGACAGAGCCATGGACTGTGGAGCCTGGAGTTGCTGTGGCCACCTGCGGAAGTGAGTAGTGGGGCCAGAGGATGTGGGCCATGACTTCCGGCTGCTCCCCAGTAGGGGGCTTCCTGTCGGAAGTGTGGGCTGCACATTTCTTCCACAGCAGCTGCTGTGTGGCAGTGGGAAGGAAGCCTTCTAGAGGTTTGAGTTTGCGTATTCTGTCTCTGTGTTCCGTCGGAACCTTGGCCTCATAATTACCACTTGGTTTTTAATTGTTACAGTTTTCTCTTCAGGTTCTGCAGGCTCCGTCCCTGCTCCCCTCAAACAGAAATACGCTGTCTGTGCCTCCAAATACTTTTCCTCAACACTGTTAACTCTCCAGTCCCGTGCCCAAGCTCTTTCTCAACCAAACTAGACAAAAGTGAGCCCCCCACCAGCAGTCTTCATTTTGTTATTATCCATTCCTTTCTTAATTCAGCTGTAACTTCTGGTTCTATTGCTTTACCATCATTGTCTTTCAACTTACAAGGACCTTTCTTCTAAATCATCAGTATCCATTGTTGCACCAAGTAACTTCTTCAGTGACCTGACCCTGGAATAGGAATAATCCAGGCACTCTAGGCTGGGCTGCATAATTCGTGGGGAATACACGCCACATTTAAATGTGAGACCTGCAGGGTTAACTAAAATTGGAGTAGTTTTCTTACTGGAGTTTACTCTGATCACTTCTCAGCCTTTTGTCTAAGATCAAGGTTGGAGTACACTTTTTTACATTTTTTTCTTCCTTTTAAAATAGTCATTATGAATTCCCATTAGGGCTCAAAGATGGTAACGAAACTCACTTCTCATTCTCTCCTCCCCTTCCCTTTCCACCTGCTCCTCCCACTCTCTCCCATTCTTTTTTTTTTGGAAAAGCAAGTTGTCAAATTTTATTATAAATTAAAAGTGATGTTTCAGGGGGCTAGGGATTTTGCTCAGTGGTTCTGCTGCCTGCCTCACAAGTACAAGGTCCTGTGTTAGATCCCTGATATCAAAAAAAAAAAAAAAGTTTCAGAAAGTTCCAGCTTAACCAGAGAGAAAACAATTTTAAATCATTTAAATGTCATTGAAAAAGCTCGGGCCTTCCAACCAACATTTTAGTCACTGCCAAATAGACAAACAGAGATTCAGTTAGGCAAAAATGATTATCACTTCATGATGTATTGATGAGATCGTTAGTTCGGCTGTCTGGTCAGTGGACAGAAGGTAAACTCCAGGCATTTAACTTCATTCTTTTGTTTGCTTTTTCTTATTGGAGTTGACCCGATGATGGTTGTGTTGGGAAGTCAGCCCATAGTCCTGCCTCCTTTATCATAGGGAACAGGTTGAGTCTTAGCTGATGGGTTGGCTGCTGTTGTCTTTATAAAGTGCCATGCAGTTTCGTGGACATCTCTACAGGCAGTGGAGTCCACAGCAGTGCCTGTGCCCTGGCCTCGTCCATCACAGCCTCATCTTTGTTGACGTCTCACCTGGCTGTCATGGTAACCGCCCTACTTGCCATCAGACTCCACAGTCCCCACATCCTGCATCCTGAAGTGCTTCTGGGAATTTCTTCCAGTTCTCTGTTGTGCACACACAGACCTCCCTGATTGTCATTTCAGTGATGAAAACATAGTCCCACCTTGAAGAACTGGCCATTCCTGAATCTAGTGTTGCATTGATCTTGCCCTTGCTGGAGAATCTGTTGCTGTGGGGCTGCTGCAGTCTCACGCCTGCAGCGATGGTGGTGCTTACTGTAACAGCTCTGAGTGTGGAGAGACATGGGTTCCCCAGTCACTAGGATCCTCCCCTACCAGCTTGGAAGAAAGGCTGTTCTAAACATGTCGTGTGCCATCCTTGAATTCCCACTGCTTCTAGCTTTGGCATTCTTGTCGTGGGTGGCTCAATTGCTTTCTTGTCCTTCTGTTTTTTTTGTTTTGTTTTGTTTTGTTTTTTGGTACCAGGGTTTGAACTCAGGTCCTTGTGCTTGCGAGGCTGGCAGAACCACTGAGCTAAATTCCTGGCCCTGTTTCTTCTCTTGTGTGTCTAGGGGTGAGCAGCTTTCTTTCTATCCCTTAAGGGTCTTTTTCCCACTGTTCTTCTCTCATCTATATGTCTGTGGCTTCCAGTATTCCTTTCTTTCCTCTTTTGAGCTGGTATTTCCTGTCTACACTTGAACACACTGGTTGTTGTACAACATGAGTGTCTTCCCCGCTCTCACAAATGCTGCTATGGTCTCGAGCTCCATTTCTTCCCGATTGTCTTCAGAAGGCTGGACTTCACCTGGCCATCTCTCCCCTTCAGTCACTCCATCTGCTCTTTATGGGACCTGTTCCAGCTGTGATGCAGCTTTACCTCAGTGTTCCCACTGATGCCCTGGGTCTCAGCCGAGGCTCTCCTGTTGCATATAAAGCATGGCTCTTGGATTTTTGTTTGTTGTTCATTAGTAAGGAATCTCAGCTCTGACTCGTACCCACTTCTGGGGCTACCTTTTTAATAACTGTCATCTTAAATGTAGCTCCCTTACTTGCTCATAGAGATTATTCAGGAAGTTGAGGTAAGCATTCTCTCTCCACCTTCAGTTTGTTTATTGTTATCCTTTATTCTCTCTTCCCATATCATAGAGCTGTATATTTAGAAACACTCAGAATTTCCTGTGGGCTTTAGTTTCAGTTTTATAAGCTCATTCCCACATCAATTTTTTTTTCTTTCCCAGAGAACATTTATATTTTATTTTCTTTCAGACTGGGAGCCAAGATGTGAAAATAGTGCCTCACTTCCAGAGGTGGACATTGCTGAAGGGGAACAGCTTTCAGAGGCACTAGAGGAAAAACTCAGAAGGGAGGATCCTTGGACTCCCAGCATCTTAGATGACTGGGTGTCTGAAGGCAGTCTAGGGAGGCAGCACATGCTACCAAAGAAAAAACTGCAGGTTACAGAAAAGACAGCACCCACATGGGAGAGAGGCCCTGTGAATACCGAATGCAAGAAAAGCGGTGTGTACTCAAGCACTGTAACACAGCAAGAAACATCCCCAGAACAGACCTCTGCTAAAACAAACGTCAAGCAGAATTCACTTCCAGTTAAAAAAGAGAAATCTTGTAAGTGCAGTGAATGTGGTAAAGCTTTCAACTATTGTTCAGCTCTTATTCGCCATCAGCGAACACACACTGGAGAAAAACCCTACAAATGTAATGAATGTGAAAAGGCTTTCAGTCGAAGTGAAAACCTTATAAACCATCAAAGAATCCATACTGGAGACAAACCATATAAATGTGACCAGTGTGGGAAGGGCTTCATTGAGGGTCCCTCTCTTACCCAGCATCAGAGAATCCACACTGGAGAAAAACCCTACAAGTGTGACGAGTGTGGAAAAGCTTTTAGCCAGAGGACCCACCTTGTTCAGCACCAGAGAATCCACACTGGGGAGAAACCATACACTTGCAATGAGTGTGGGAAGGCATTCAGCCAGAGAGGCCACTTCATGGAACATCAGAAAATCCACACAGGAGAAAAGCCTTTTAAATGTGACGAGTGTGATAAAACCTTCACCCGGAGCACACACCTTACCCAACACCAAAAAATTCATACTGGTGAGAAAACCTACAAATGCAATGAATGTGGAAAGGCTTTCAATGGGCCCTCCACATTCATCCGGCACCACATGATTCATACGGGAGAGAAGCCCTACGAGTGCAGTGAGTGTGGGAAAGCCTTCAGCCAGCACTCGAACCTCACGCAGCACCAAAAGACACACACTGGGGAGAAGCCTTACGATTGTGCGGAATGTGGGAAATCTTTTAGTTACTGGTCATCCCTTGCCCAGCATCTAAAAATTCATACTGGAGAAAAACCTTACAAATGCAATGAATGTGGAAAGGCCTTCAGCTATTGCTCCTCCCTCACCCAGCACAGGAGAATCCACACCCGAGAAAAACCCTTTGAGTGCAGCGAGTGTGGAAAGGCTTTCAGTTATCTCTCCAACCTGAATCAGCATCAGAAAACCCACACCCAGGAAAAAGCCTATGAGTGTAAGGAGTGTGGGAAAGCCTTTATTCGGAGTTCGTCTCTCGCCAAGCATGAGAGGATCCACACTGGGGAGAAACCCTACCAGTGTCACGAGTGCGGGAAAACCTTTAGTTATGGCTCGTCCCTTATTCAGCACAGGAAGATCCATACTGGGGAGAGGCCATACAAGTGCACCGAGTGCGGGAGGGCCTTCAACCAGAACATACACCTCACGCAGCATAAGAGGATCCACACAGGAGCAAAGCCTTACGCATGTCCAGAGTGTGGGAAGGCCTTCCGGCACTGTTCTTCTCTTGCTCAGCACCAGAAAACCCACACAGAGGAAAAGCCCTACCAGTGCAGTAAGTGCGACAAAACATTCAGCCAGAGCTCCCACCTGACACAGCATCAGCGGATCCACACTGGAGAGAAGCCCTACAAGTGCAGCGAGTGTGACAGAGCCTTCAGCCGGAGCACGCACCTGGCAGAACACCAGAACACGCACAGTGGGGAGAAGCCGTATAACTGCAGTGAGTGCCGGAAGACCTTCAGCCAGAGCGCGTACCTTGTCCAGCACCAGAGGGTCCACTCTGGGGAGAAGCCCTTTGGCTGTGCTGGCTGTGGGAAAGCCTTCCGGTACCGCTCCGCGCTCAACAAGCACCAGAGGCTGCACCCTGGCGTCTGCCTGTCCTAGGGGCCCCGAGATCCTAAGGAAGCAGAGTGGACAGAGTGACTGCTGAACACGTTTAATTCACCATCACTGTGGAATGGAAAGTACAATGGGCTGAACTGATTGATTGTTACTAAAACAACTCTGTGACGTAAACTCAGCTATTTTACATGGAATGAAGGGTTTGAATAGATGATTTCAAAGGTAGTTTAGTGTTTTATACTCAGTTTTGTACGTTCACAATATATTCTTAAATGGTTTTGCTACACATCACATTCTGCGTGTTGCATCTGAACGTGTGTTTATGCATGGTTTGTACTTCAGTAATGAGGGATCTATTCTGCTTCTGTTCTCGTGCACCTGAGCTGCTTAGGGAACTGATCTGTAATAAAATGTTATTAAATACCCTCAAATTCAGTTACCATAATAGCCTGACTCAGCATGAGCATTAAAACTGGAGCCAGGAGCAGTGGCCTGTGTCTGTAGTCCCAAATTAGGAGGCTTGGGCAGGAGTTTCTGGGCAATATTGTGAGACTCTCTCAAAAAATAAGCCCAAAAACCCTTCATAGTATTGCCTTTCCTTGTATATTTTTTAGTATTCAAAGAGTTTCAGAAATTTGCTTCCACAGCCTATACCAGTGTATTTAACCCTGGCTGCATGTGGCAGTCCCTGGTGTCTTAGTTTGGGCTACTGCAACACATTCCTATAAACAAGATATGATTTAACAACCAGAATTTATTCTTCGGAATCCTGGAGGCCAGAAGGTCCGAGGACTCAGCACTTGCACATCTGGTGCTTGGTGAGGGAAATCCTGCTTGCACACAGCTGTCTTCTCATGTTTATGTGGCAGAAACCAGAGCTCTCGTATCTTTTTTTGTAGTACTAGGGATTGAGCCTAGCCTTCACACTGAGCCACAACCCCCAACCCTATTTTATATTTTTATTTTAAGACAGGGTCTTGCTAAGTTGCTGAGTTATCCAGCCTGGGTTCACCAGCTCATGATCTTCCTGTCTCAGCCTCCCAGAGTGCTAGGGCTACAGGCATGTGCCATTGTACTCAGCTCATATAATGCAATTTGGAGTGTGACCCTTTTTTGTAATTGGGTTTTCAGAAGCCCTGGGAGGCTGGGCGTGGTGATGCACGCCTGTAATCCCAGCACTTGGAAGGTTGAGGCAGGAGGATTACTGTGAGTTCAAGAAGAGCCTGGGCTACATAGTGAGTTCCAGGTCAGTCTCAACTACATAGTGAGACCCTGTCTCAAAAAAACAAAAAACAAACAGAAGCCCTGGGAGGTAGGACTGGTTGCTTCTTCACCAGAGCACAAAAGCTAAATCAGAGTGTAAGGTCAGGGTCATTCTGTTTTCCACATGCCAGAAGCAGGTGATGGAGCCTGTGACACCTGGAGAGGTGTCCACTGTCTGCACAAACACTGGTGGCCTCGCTTAGAAACAAATACAGGTTTAGCTGAGTATTAGGCCCCTCGTGTTTTCTTCAGATCCAGCCCAGTTACTTGCCACGTTGGCTCTCTGAAGCACAAACAACAGTTTCTCAGCCTGACCTTACCCGTAGAGAGCTGTGAGATGATAGCACACAAACGCATCACTATTTACATAAAATTTTTCTACAGATGAGTTTGGGGGAGAGAGCACTATAGACTTCCAAATGAAGTGCTTTTTGGTTATATAAATGCTCAGTGACCTGCTTTAGAATTTTGTCACCTCAACTGAAAGTGCCAGGCAGTGAATAGAATTTAGGAAGTAATGTGGCCATGTATGTCTCGGGACCTTTTTCTTTCTGACTTTAACTTTAAAGACACATTACCGAAGTCTTTCTTAATTTCTCAAGGTGTCTTTCTTTAGGAATTAGGGTTACCCCACTGCATGGAAGGATGAAGGTTTAGGAGAGGGTAACAAGTCACAGGCCAGGCTTTGGTGGGCCTCTGAGCCACCTCCATGCTGCAGAGAAATGCAGTGTCCGTATCCAGAGGAACAGTGCTCCTCTGTCAGAGGAGGTGCTGGGATGCCTGCAGGCCAGGATGGAAGATGTGCCTTTCTTGTTCTTGTATGAAGAAATCGAAGTTGTATGGGAATTTGTCATTAACCCTGCGAGATAACACTTTGTTCCACTAACTCTTCACTCCTCATCTATCCTGTCAGGTCAAACACAGGACCCAGACTGTGTGATCATCACATAGGTTAGTTACACTTGAAAAAAGCCTTACCTGCCTCCCTGTTTGCTTAGTTTTCCTGTGCTTTGAGAATACAGGCTTGGAAAGTGCATCTCTGCTAAGCCACCTCCCAGGCCACAGCCGTCTTGACTTGCACCCACTCAGACGTGTGAGTACTGGCCGATGAGCTTGCTTTTGTCCTTTATCACCTGAGATGCCCTTAGCCACACACTTAGCATCTCTTGCCTGCATCTGTGTTGTAAAAGTGGAAAAGGAAGTGATTGCAAATAACTTCTTAGCCAGTCTTTTTTCCTTAATTCTGTAATTTATAGGCCTGAAACAATACAATAGCAACAGTTCTTAATATTTATCATACTAAGAGTAAAGCAAAATTAAAATCTAAAGGAGGAAATTGGAAGAAGTTAAAATTAATCTGAAAAATAGAGGGATTCAGGCTTAGAAGTTAATATCATTGACAACCCCCCCACCCCAGTAAAAATACCTCAGAAATTACAGCCAACTGTTTAGGAGGCAAAAAATTCTCTGCTGCTGATAGAAGATTCTGATAACTTCATGGATAGTCTTTTTGAATGTTCCAGTGTCCAAGACAGTTGATAGACACCCAGCATATTTCTACAGGTCTTACATTGGTAATCTTGACTGCCTGCAGATTATAGATATTTTGCCAAGCAGTTGGGCAAGGAAAGCCAGAAAGGAAGATAGCTCAACTTCTGACATTCATCCTTAAACGTTTAGGTCTTCACTAAACATTCAGCCACAGCCAGTGCTTGTGAGGCACCTGAATTTATTACAGCAGTAGGGAGTTACAAATAGACAATGCTGCAACTCTGTTCTCTAGGAAGCACATCTTGTAATACATGGTGTAAATGCCAAGCAGTGATGAGAACTATAGTGAAGCTAGTGAAGGGTAAGTGAGAAGCCTTTCTAATGTATGGCATGCACAGCTGGAGAAGGTAAGGTGATGCATGGTGTAGACACGGGCAGGAGCACCTTCCAGAAGAGGGATCATGGGGTAGTCATGGGGGTCCTGCGGTAGGAGCATCTCTGGTGGCTTCAGGAGTGCAGGGAGCATAGTACGTGGTAGGCAAGGCAGGCAGCTGGGGCTGTTCTACAGGGTCTTCTTGGAAGTGGCAGGGATCTAGCATCTTAGATGAGATGTCCTAGGCCGGGAATAACTGATATGTCTTCAAAGGGCCACTTGCTGCAGCACGGGGAATATATAATCGGGGCCCCAGTGTGCAAGCTGGGGATGTAGTTGGCATGCTCCTGGCATCCAGTGCGAGCTAATGGTGAACTAGACAAAGAAATTAGGGACAGGTGCCAGGAAGTAGTTGGATTTTTGGCTACATACCCAACACAGAGACAAAGTTTGCTGTTGCTTTGGATACAGAGGTGAGAAAAACTGGGAGGATCTAAGGACCTCAGTGGAGCAGTTTGAAGAAAGGATCTGCCATGCACTGAGCTGGAGGACACCAGGAAGGAGTAGATTTGCAGTGGGTGAGAGTCATGATTCAGCTGTAGAGCTTTTTAATTTACTAAAAAAAAAAGAAATGTTCGAGTTGGAAATACCTGTAAAACCACCACCCAGGTGAAGAGGGAAGCCCTGCAGCAACCCAGTGACCCTCAGTGTGTTCCCATCAGCTGACTGTTTCTCAAAGGTCACCGTTGTGGGTTACTCTGGCCTTTTCACCTTTGATCATCCAGTGTGCCCGTGTTGAGTCTTTTCTGTAAGAATCATTATGTCATTGTACGTCAGTGTGGTTTGTTTGTTTTTGTGCGGAGTAACAATCATTGTGTGAATGCAGCACTGGTTACCCACTGCACTTCACACAGGCTTTTAGGTCATGTCCAATTTGAAGTGATTACGAATATGTGAGGACATTCCTGTGCCTGTCCTTCGTGTACATGTGCATCCGTTTCCGTTGGACATACACTCAGCAGTGATCCTGTGTCACGGCGACACACGCTCCACTTTAATACACATTGCCAAAGGTTTGCCGAAGAGCTGCTCTATTTTACATTGCTGCCAGCCGTGCTGGAGTTTCCATTTACTCCACATCTTCAACAGCATCTTCATTGTATGTTTAGCTTTAGATGTCAGGGAAAGTGTTGTAGATACCTGTTAGGTCTCCAAGGACAGGCATCAAGTAGGCTGCTGGAGATGCCAGTCTGCAGTGTGAAGAAGAGGCCCTTTTGGGAGTTTAGCTCTAGAGACCCCTTCTCCAAGATTTGGGTGATGACAGGATGTTAGGGGCGCCACACTGGATGTGCTAAATATGCTGTTGGGAGGTAGAGTCAGGAGGGCACCAAGTAACCACACACATTATTTTGTACCTCCTCCCAGAGTTTCTTAGAAATATAAACAAATATAAACAGGATTCTTGTTTCAATTTCTTTTTTTACACACAGTTACAAACCTGGTTTTTTTCACTCAAAAATATATCCTGGACACCTTTCCTACAGGGTATAGTCATACTCAATCTTTTTCATAACTGCATATCAGAATTTCTGGGGCAGAGTCAGAGATAAAGATTTACTTTCATTTTATACAACTGGCTCACATGATTGTGAGGGTCTGGCAAGATTGAAATCTGCAGGGCAAGCCAGGAGGTTAGAAATTCAAATGAGTTGATTTTATAGTCCTGAATCCAAAATTTCTAGAGCAGAACAGTAAGGTAGAAACTCAGGCAAAATTTCTGTATTACAGCGATTAAGAATTCCTCCTGTTACAAAACTCAGCTTTTGCTCTTAAGGCCTTTAGTTTACTATCCAAGCCCCCACCCTATTATGGAAGGTAATCACTTTTACTTAAAGTCAACTGACTGTACATACTAATCATGACCACAGGATACCTTCTCAGAAACATCTAGTGTTTCACAAAACAACTGGGCAGTGTAGCTTAGCCAAGTTGACAATAACAAATTAACCACCAGAAGATGCACAGCATTTCACTGTGTATATGGCAAGAATTTATTTAGCCAACCCCATGATGGAAGACATTTAGATTATTCTCAATCTTTTGTGATCATAAACTACTAAGTGTACAACTTTGTATGTATATGTATCATTTAAAGAATGTGCAGACATGTAAGTAAACCCCTAGAAGCAGAATTAGCAGGTCCTGAAGCAATGGCTTTTCAAGTCTGTCCAATACTGCCTTTGTGGGGTTTCTGCCCATACCGGCAACAGGGGGCTAATGCTTGGTCCACAGCCTTGACAAAGTCCATGCTGTCATATTTACAAATGTTTGCCTATTTGGTTGGTGAAGATGGTATCTGGGTGGTCTTTACCTAAAAACAGATATAGTTGAGTTTCTGGGAGACAGGTTAAATTTAAGGTGTGGAGTAAGTGGACGGTGAGAGTAGAGAACAGATTGAAATCTGGCCACAGTACAGATAGAATTAGTTTGAAACAGGCTAAAGCGGCAAGTTAGTTTTATAAAAAGGTTTTTCAATAGTACAGAATTACTTTCTTAGACTTCTTAGAAGGATAATGAGATGAGTCACTAGAAAAGGACGGAAAATTGAAAGGGGTATGAAAGCCAGGCACAAGGAGGCAGAAGGAAATGGTATCTCTGGCAAAGCTGGCATATAGGAGCTAAGTGGTGGGTGTGAAAAGTGTGAAGGACAGAAGGCTGTGGGTGGGGAACAGATGGCAGAGGAGGAGAGGGACTTCTGGAACAACAATTAAAAAGGGAAGGCTTTGATTACCAGTGTGAGGTGAGCTCAAGCAACAGATGCTGTATTACCCTCAGGCATGGGGACCTTGCCCCCAGATGTGAAGTTCCAGAAAAAAGGCAGAATGTTTGAGGGATGATGACTCATCTATGTGAACACCAATTTCATAAATACTGAGCAACTGCATTGTTGGGCACATTGATGTCACTTAGCCAAGGAATAGGATAGAATGGCAGACTAAGCCAGATGGCAAAGTCACTATGCACATGACAGACTGGGAGGAGAATGGAAAAGGTGAAGGGTTGAGAGGATTCTAACAGCCAGATGGTTTGTCCCTCAGTGTATCTGGTGTCTTCAGGGAAATGTGGTTTAGAAAACTAGAAATACAACATTGTGTTTGAGACTGTGGGATACCTCCTCAGTTTTAGACTCAGGAAAAGAACCCTGACTTTATCTTCCTGATGAAGTGTAAAGAGAATGGCATCTGGGGCACAGTATGGAGGTATGCAGGGTGTTTTCGGAAGAGCTGGAATTTATTTAGATTCAGACTAATTCAGAAGATGAGTCCAGAGGAAGAAATCCCTAAAAACTGAAATAACAGTGTAGGTGAAAATTCATTTAGGGCACTGGCCAAGGGTGTTGCAAACAAAAGGCAGGAAGGGATTAGCTGGCTTCCATTCCCATAGCAATGTTGGTACACCTTTAAAAAATTATTGCAGAAAATTTCAAACCATGAACAAAACTATAATATTGTATTTCCATGTACCCTTCACCTAGCCTCAACAGTGATCAATACTTTTCCAATCTTTTTTAGCAACCTCTGCCCCTACTCACTTTTTATTCCTGGAGTACTTTAAAGCTCTGTATGCCCTATTATTTGACCTATTAGTATGTACCTTTTAACTTTTCCTTCTAGTTGTGAAATTAAAGGTTTTCTGTGATGTCAAAGATTAAGCCTAGATCCATTATCTCTCACCATGCACCAAACTAAAATAGAAGTGGGGCTGGGGATTTAGTTCAATGGTGCTGTTACCTGCCTTACAAGTAGAAAGACTGGAGTTCAATCCCCAGTACAAAAAAAGAAATGGATCAAACGTTTAAATATTAAAACAGAAACACATAATCTGCTGGAAGATAGAATAGGTAAAAGTCTTGAAGACATAGGTGTAGGCAAGGACTTTATCAACAAAACCCAATCACACAGGAAATACTACAAAGAAGCAAACACTGGGATCACATAGAATTGAAAAGCTTTTGTACAGCAAAAGAAACCACCAACACAGTAAAGAGATAACCCACAGAATGGGAAAATTTTTACCAGCTATTCCTCAGATAAAAGGACTAATATCTAGAATATATAAAGAACTCAAAAAGTCAGACCCCCCCCAATTTAAACACCCAATAATAAGGATTTGAAATAGACACTTCTCAGATGAAGTACAAACAGCAAATAAGTATATGAAAAATGCGCAACATCACTGGCCATTCAAGAAATGCAAATTAAAACAATGCTGAGATTGCGTCTCACTCCAGAAGGAATGGCTATCATCAAGAAATCAATAATAAATGCTGAGGATGTGGGGGAAAAAGAACCCTTCTCCACTGTTGCTGGGAGTGTAAATTGATACAGCCACTAGGGAAATCAGTATGGAGATTCCTCAAAAAACTAAAAGTAGAGATTCCAATTGATCTAGCTATTCCCCTTCTAGGTATCTTCCCAAAGGAGTTAAGAGTATTATTCCACAGTGACATATGCACACCCATGTTTTTAGCAACAGAATTTGTAATAGCTAAATTTTGGAAACAGCCTAGATGCCCACAATGGATGAATGGATAAAGATGTTTTTATGTACAATAAAGTATTACACTGCCATAAAAGGATAAAGTTGGGATGGGATGTAGCTCAGTGGCACTGTGCCTGCCTGACAAGTGTAAGGTCCCGAGTTCAACCCCTGGTTCTGCAAAAGATAAAGTTAAGGCATTTCTAGGTAAATAGATGCACTGTGAGAACATCATTTTTAGTGAAATAAGACACACATTTGAACATCACATGGTTTCCCTTGTCTGGTAAACCCAAAGGATAAATGAGGACCAAAATGGATGATACATATTGTGAAGTAGGAAGAAAATGTTCAAATGGGAAGAGGAACAAGGAAGCGTTGCGGGTGTGGAGGTGGGGTGTTAGGGAGAAAAAAAAAAGAATGAAAGGAAAACAATAGAAATAAAGTTTTGTAAAGTGAGAGGGGAAGAGGGACTGGAAGGGAATGGGGAAAAAAATTAAGATACATTATGTGCAGGTACAAATTCCTATGATGAATATCATTCAAAAGTGGACTAACAACAACAAAAAACCCCCCAAAAACTCGAGTACATGTTCCCAGTGCATGATTGCATTCATCATGGAGTTGGTATATTTACCTAACATATCTTAAAGCCCCCCATCTCTTGGTCACCTCACCATTTGCAAATTTAATTCAGATATATAAACTTGAATATTGCATAGCTTCTTAAACAAGAAACCAAACTATAATTCAGAGCAAATAAAAGATACATAATAGGAAACAATAGGACCTTTTTTCTTTTAAATAAAACCAAAACCACATGGTTACACCTAATACCATAAACTATTTTATAAAGCTGTTCCAACAATAAGACTGAAATATTTGCTAAGGATTCCAAATTAAAATCCTGGTGTTGAAAAAGACGGCAAAGAAATACTGGTACATGGCAAAAGATTAGTAAGTAAACACCATTAAAAGTTATATTGTAGAAAAATATTAAGAATATTGATATGGGGAAAAGAACGCAAGGTGAGTGTATCTAGTAAAGGGTAACATTACACGCGTAGACCTAAAATACACCCCATGTCTCTCCGTTCAACATATCGATATAAGCACAGCCCGTCATCATTTCCAGGAGTCCACGCGTGGGTCCGGGAATCCGCACAACCACAGTGAAGGCCCTTCTTCTAAGGCCTCTTTCCTTTAGTCTCACATCCCGCAAGTCAAAAATGCAGACGAGCATTGAGTAGGCTCACAAAATGCATGCTAAGAGAATAAAATGTGGTAACAAGGAGTTAAACTTCTACTCTGAACCATCACGTTGTTAGAAAAAGAATACGCGGAGCAAAGACCCCAGCCTGGAGACGTTACGCTCAGGAAGATGCCCAGAGCTCAGATCTTCCGGCCGGAAGTCTATGACATCATAAAGAGGCGGCGGCGGTGGCATAGGTCCTAGAAATACCGGGAAGTGATGTCAGGGTGCTAGGCGGCTGCGAAGCTGCCTTGTACTAGCCGGCGTATGCCGCGGAAGCTTCTGGGACCTGTAGTTGTGCGAAAGTGGCACATCCGAACAGTCCCGGGGGGGTTCTCAGTTGCTTTTCGCTGTCCTTCCTAGGCCACCTCAGTTTAGAAGGGCAGACCCACGACTCCACGCGTCCTTGCCTGATGTTCAGCGTGTTTGAGGAAGAAGCAGGAGAATCTCGGCACACTATATCCTAAAACTGCGGGAAGCGGGGCTGCTTCTGATTGAGTTTCCAGGAAAGATGAAGGTCAAACTGTCACCCGGAAACTGTGGGGCATTTTTCCAGTCTGGAGAGAATCCTGGATTTGGGTCTGGCGATGTTCGCTCCTTATACTTAGTGCCACTACTCTGAGCCTGGCCTGATGCTCTGGTGTTGCGGTTCTAGGGGTCCAGCCCTGGCTTGCGCTGTTTCTGCTGGTGCACCTTTGCCTTTCCCTCCACAGCTGTCCCTGCAGTGCCTTGTAGATCCACTACTGCAGCAGGATGACAACCCCCAGTGTCACAAGTCCCTTATAGTGCAAACAACTTTACCTGAGATAAACAGAAAGAAATGGACTGGCTCAGAGGCCTTCATCAGGACAGGCGCTCAGCACACAAGGGAGTCCTGGCACCTGCTTACAGGGTAGAGCTTCCTGTGTAGCAGAGGGCCTGCTCAAATGTGGCAGCAGAGGACATCAGCTCTGTGCTATAGTCAAGTGTTACAGCTCAGTCACAGCTAAGTGTTACAGCGCACTGCCACAGGTCAGAGGTACAGCTAAATGTTATAGCGCAGGGTGGCAGCTCTAGGTTACAGTTTACAGTTTAGTGTGGCAGCTCTAGGTCACAGCTCTCATTCTTAGACTTGAGAATCTCATGGTCAGTTGAAGAGGTGGAGAAAAAAATCCTCTATTACACCAGAGAGCCCAGGTGCACTAAGAGGAGCGTGAGTGCTCTAGCAGAAATGAGAGCCTCCTTATTTAGGGATCTACAGAGTAAGCAAGCATGCTCAATGAAGCAGGAGGGCAGAGTTACAGAACTTTCCTGAATCACATGCCCTGTGAGCATGCTCACTGAAGCAGGGGAGTGGAGTTACAGAACACTCCTGAGAGGCGGTGGAGCCTGACAGAACCTTCTTTTGAGGGGGCAGAGTTTGACCGAACATTCCTGAAAGGTCACACAGTTCAAACAATCACAAACCATTTTTGATACATTGGGCTGGAGTCCAGCAACACAAACTTACATTTCCAAACAAAACATTCTGTGTAAAAAAAAAAAAAAAAAAAAAAAAAAA
>NW_022900922.1:38743324-38758419 GCF_012274545.1 Fukomys damarensis | reverse complement strand
AAAAAAAAAAAAAAAAAAAATAGAGGCAAGGCAAGGGCCTTATTGTACAGCCCTTCTTTATCTTGAGGACTATGGAAGACAGTGTGTGTACGTGTGCACACTTTTCCACCCTTTGGAGGATGATTTCTTTTCCCCATAAGCAGGTTTTTCTGCTATTCATAGCCTTCCGTGAAGCTTTGAAAAAACAAAAACAAACCAACCTCGCCAGTCATCACCTCTTGGACAGAAAATCTTGCATTTTGAGATGAAAGGAGGCTGGTCTTTCCCCTGATGATGAATGGGCCTTGTTTGCATTAATTTCCATAGAAACCACACATTTACCCCAATTGATTGCTTATAAATGTCAGTGCCTGGGACTGGCCAGGACTGCCTATGTTGGTTGCACTGGCATTGATCTTCCTGGCACCCTGCTTTCTCTCTCCTAGTTGTCTTTTAGTTTTATTTCTCAGGCCCGTGTCATATAGTAGGCAGGTGGGTACTGGAACTGCAGGGGTCTCCAGGACTTTCCACTTGCAGCAACACTTCTGGAAGGCCACTTTTCTGTGTCTTTATAAGATGCGACCTAAAACATAGCGAATGCTGCTGATGAGCACCATCCAACAGAAAGGCAGGCTTGTAAAAACATGATGGTATGTCCTCATCCACCGTATTTAGTGGGTCTAGCACCATGGGACCTCTGGCTCTTCCCCAGTCAAAAAGACCACGAAAGGTAAATGTTTTGAAAGGATTCAGGATAATGAGGCAGCCATGGCAATATAGCTAAAGACACTCATGAAACAAAGACTACCAGAACTGCACTGGAAAGTGGCAGGAAACGGGACAAGTGTGTTTGAAGCAAAGGAAGCTATTTTGAGGGGATTTAATGGCAGTGTGTCCTAGTGTAATTGATTTTTTTAAAATTAAACACTTTTAAAATCACAACTCATTTGTGCTCTATGACTGAATAAATTTCTCCAGCTCAGTCTCTTCATGTTTAAAACATTGATAATGTTATCAAAGATGTCTTTCCTGGAGTTTTTACAATCACTCTGCATGTCCCTATTAACATTTTTCTAGTTTGTATCTATGAAGCATTGTCCAGCCTCCTGCAGATGATTCTGTATACAATTGGAATCAGGTGAGGGGCTAGGAACTCAGGCAGTACTCAATCTAGAACTATTTGAACTTCCTTTGGGCAGCATAGAAATTTGAGTTCTAAGTTGACCATTAAATGCTTAAACATATCTAAGGAGAAAGTAGTGATTTATACGTGTTGGAGTTTATGAATAGACACCTCTATGGAAAGAGTGTTGACAAATTGCTTTGTCTCGTCTCCTTTTATCCCATGTGGAACCTCAATCCAAATCATTCCTGTCTTTTGAGCAGCAGCTATGGAAGTAGATTGTACTGAGAGGGAAATGTTGGGTTTTCATGTCCATAATTCTGAATACAAATCAGAAACTCTGTGATGCGCACTAATATCTGTATTGTGCAGTCAGGAATAGTAAATATCTTCAATAATGACAAAAATAATACATTTCCCTCAATGTTATAAAGGAAGATGATTGGATCAAATGAGCCATGGCTACTGTGTCCTCATCCATCTTATTCAGTGGAACGACTTTATGGGACTTTGGGCACTTGGCCGAAGTCACAATGACCATGAAAGCTAAATGTTTCAAATTGACTCAGGACTTTAGGGCAGCCATGACAACACAACTAAAGAGACTCAAGAATGAGCACTTCCAAAACTGCTTCGGAAAGTAGCAGGAATTTGGGATGAGTGTGTTTGAAACCAGGGAAGGTATTCTGAGGGGTGCTGCATGAGTTAGGGTTTGACCTATTACCCTGGTTGCCAGTGTTAGTTCCCTAGAAAGTAGTTTCTTAGTTGCTGGTGGTTGGGATTTAACATGAAGGTAAATGGGACAGCCTGCAGTTTATTCATTTTGGTGTGGCAGTGACTAAGGCCTGGAGATAATCATTCATTTATTCAGTAAGTTTTCTTGAATTAACTACTATATACAAAATCCTATTTTTGATCTAGGGTTACAAAGGAAGCAAAAACAACAATTTACATATCCTCATGTTGCTATGGTTAGGAAATTTGCATATGAAGATAGAAATGAATCAAATAATCATAAACTAGAAATTGTAAAAAAGCTGTAAGTGCAAAATGGCTCAATCTGGGAGTCCTAGAAACCACCCCAGAATGAAAGATATTTGATCCAAGAGCTCAGGGATAAGAAAGATTGCCTAGATTGTAGTTATTATATTTTCTTATTTTCTATATTGTTAATGCTCTGGAACATGAGGCCTCACTGAGCACTGTGTGCCCCTCCAAGCTTTAGCTATTTTCTAGAGATACTGAGCAGCTGGCTCTCAGGAAACTTTCATATGTCAATGAACGAATAGGAGCCAAAAGACCTCTGCCCCTACTGTCTCTCTGGCTCATAGACTTGGCACCTATCCCCCTATCCTAGGGCCATTTCTCAGATGACCTGGAGCCCGTGAAATAATTCAAACTAGTTAATTCTAAGATTGCATATTCTGCCTTGCCTGTTCTCTCCATGGAAATCATAGTAAAAAACTTCTGTGAACTCTGATGCTTCTTGGCTAGCATGCATGGAATGGCATGGTATGCCCACTTCTCTTGTGAATCTATCTATTTTTTAAAAATGAAAGTTTGTCTCTTGGTCTGTTGTCCTCACCATGCCTGAATAATAAACCCTACAATTTGAAATATAAGAAAACAAAATGGCTTTTTCTAGGCACAGGGCCTAAGACAGGAAAGCACCTGGCATTCTGAAGAGCCATGAGGAGGCCAGTTGGCAGAGCATAGAGGTCTAGAAGGATGGAGATAGGAAGCTGAAGAGGTTCCCAAGGCCTGGTGGTAAGCTTCCCGTCTTTGCAAACACCCCAGATAAATCAACCTAAAAGTGGAACACTATGTGTGGGCTCATGTTAAAATGTTTCCACCCATGGTTGCTTAGCCCTGTTGCTTTGGGCCTAGAGTGGCACAGTCTATCATAGTAGAAGTCTATTGACCTTAATGTGGTAGAACTGCTCACCTCCTGTTGGTCAGAAAGCAAAGAGACAGAAAGAAGCTGAAGCCTCAACATTCCCCTCAACGGCCACACCCCCAGTGACCTCACTTCTGCTCAGACAGCATACCTCAAGGTTTCACCACCTCACCCTAGTGCCACCAGCTGGTGACCAAGACTTTAGCATGTGGGCCTTTGGGGAAGATTTAAGATCAAACCACAGCACAAGGCCCTCTATACACCTTATAAGCCATGTTGAGGATATCGACTTTTATTTAGACTGAGAACTGTGATTTTAGCTCCAATCCTCAAATTAGAGGCAAAAAGAGACAGAAGAGTTCATGGTTCATCTCTGATGATGGTAAGAGGGTGGGCACGTCCATTTGGTGAGTCTGGGAGATCCAAAAGAGACATTCTCTTTCACTCATTTTTCTTTCTTACTAGTTTTGCTTCTTTGAAACTCTTTCCCTTCCATCAACTGGAGCCCAGAAGAGCTAACTTTCCTTTGCAAGCTGAGACCCAGATGAGTTTGAGTTTGTCTCTTTCCTAAATGTCATCTGGATTTCTGAAGTGGGAAAAGTTTTCTGTTGTCCTGAATAACTTTTGCTCCATATGTCCTTACCCAAGGATAGAATTTTCTAATGTGGAGGTGTCAGTGAAAAGACAGGAGTAGAGGGCAAAGGCTGGATTTGAATCATAAAAGAATGTACCATTAACAGATGAAGGGAGCAAGGAGGAGAATTAGATTTTTCATGGGAAGAATCCAGAGTCATTTAAGTCAGAAGAGGTTTTAAGAGTAATGAGATAGAAATTGATGAAGAAGATAATGTATTGAAAGTTTATAATCTGCCAATTTGGAGGTTATCCCTTAGTAAGTAGAGGAGATTAAATTGAGAAGATGAGTTGATGAGGAATGAATATTACGCCAATTATCTGAGAAGCTCTCTATATATGAAAATATAATTAAGAAGGAACAATTATGTATATATTAGAGATAAAAAGAAATGAAATCATGGCTATGAGTGGACTTGGAAGTAAGAAAAATGTACCTCTTCAAGCCAAGAGGATGGGATGGAGGATACACATTGATATGAATTGTTTTCCTAGAGTTTGTGGACTGCATGCATGGGTGAGCACAATTCTGGTATATATGAAATTTGTGCAAAGAATGAGCAACCTAAAACAAGTTAAGAATTTCCCCTATGAAGGTGAGATAAGCAAATATTTGAGAAATCATATCAGATGACTTTACTTTTAGTACAATAGAGTCTGAATAATAACTGGTTTTAAATGAGGAAGACAAATTCATTTGGTATAGTCAAGATAGCTTCTAGAGCAATGAAGGGATTTTGCTAATTTTTGTTAATTTTTTCATTTAGTGTGAATATATGTCTTCAGCCTGTAAACATTTCTAATATTGTGAATGTCTTGAGAATTTCCTAATACTTTTGAAAAGTTTATTTGGCACAGAGTTAGTGCGAACCCAGCTACTTTATACCCCTCTCCCCAACTCAGATTTCCCACAAACATGACAGATAATATAAAGAATGGAGGAAAACCACAACAATTGCTATAAAATAAGAAGGATGCTATCTCCAGGCCAAAGTCTTGTAATTATTAAATTGTGCCCATTTGATATGGATTCTAACTAAACTAACACATATATATTTTGTACTGCAAAAGTCTCAAACTGTAGTTATTTGTGTGTTTTAGGTAGTCTCACTCTATGTACAACAGTAGTACATACTATATATGTTTCTGTATGTGACTATATGATTTACACATGGAAACTCCATTGCGGAAAGTTTCTACCTTAAAAAATAAAGAAATAAAAAGGAACCTGTAAAAGGGCTGTAACTTGGAAGTGGTTTCTGGAAACAGCCTTGCAGTGCATCTGCCTGTTCTGAACATAAGTACTGACTTATTTTATTCCTCATAGTACTTCTCTAAATGGGGTACTATTATCATTGCCGCAATACAAATCGAGAACTTGATATACAGAGAGGTTAAGTAATTTGGCCCAACGTCAAGGGATGAGTTGTGGATCAAACTCACTGGTTGTACACTTCTTGCTTCTTAACACACAGGGAAAAAAAAAACAACAAAACCCTCAGACACTATTACACCTTTGGTGCTTCAGTGGTGAGGAAAGTGAATTCTGTTGATCCCCAGAAGGCACCAAAATGGGCTTGACTCAAGAGTGCCCGAGCATCTACAGTGCCCCTCCTGGAGGCAGTCCCTGGAAGGCTGACCAGAAGCCTTGTCTGTGTAGCCTGAGGTGGAATTCCCCAGCCCTGAGTGTAAGTGGCAGGTTTGGCACAGTTGAGTAGGACATTAGATAGTAGTCTGTGGTTAGTGCTGACCAGGTAATCTGGATTTGGGACACAGCTTTTTTGGTAGCTATATAGAATCCAGAGGAAAATAACAAGTCTGGTTTCATGTTGGACTTGATTTCTTGGTCCAAAGCTATCTGCCTCCCAGTGGTTTAATTTTCAATCCCAAACTCTGAGGCACATTACCATCTACCTCTATATGGCAATAAGACAAGAGTGAAAATACTCCTTTTAAAATTCGTGGAGACATGTAGGAGCCTAAAATCCATGCTTCACCTGGGTACTTTCAAGAAACACATAAGGCTGTGTTCTATGAACTCACCTTATGATGAACTAGAGTTAAGTGAGATATTAAAGGCAGTCAGCAAGCAAATAAAAACTCATTACAGACTGGGAAAAATTTGGCAGACTCTATGAATGGAGAAATGTGTTTGCACTTGGCAAGATGACACAAACTGAGAAGAGGGAAGAATACTTAACTTGTATGGGAGATAGTTCTTATGGAGAAGCAGACAGTTGCCTTTCCCTCCTCTGTTCCTCTTGGCTTTTTCTTCAGGAGAACCGGGGAAAAGTTTTACCCTAAGGCATCCAGAATCATGGTCCAGCAATACTGGCATTCAGCCAGTTGAATGCAACCTAAGGATTAAGAGAGAAAATAAATGCCACAAAGTAATCCCACCTCCTTCCAGAGTCAGAGAAAATAGCTATTAACATTTATATCTTGGATGATAAAAGAAAAGGGGACAGATGGGACCCAGTCAAAAGTCTCTGGAAATTCAAACCCAGCGTCTCTCAGT
This sequence comes from Fukomys damarensis, assembly GCF_012274545.1. Classification (NCBI taxonomy): domain Eukaryota; kingdom Metazoa; phylum Chordata; class Mammalia; order Rodentia; family Bathyergidae; genus Fukomys; species Fukomys damarensis. Next base: position 38,752,269 of record NW_022900922.1, on the reverse strand, counting down.
TTCCTCCATATCGTGGCAACCCCTTTACTTCAGCCTGAGGTTAGAATGGAAGATAGCTCTCACTGCTTTGGCGGTGCTTGCCTGGGCAAGTCATTCATCTTTCTGAAAAATCCGGCACCATACTGTAAAATGACATTACTTGTACTCTTGTCTTTCTTAAAAGCTTTTGTGATCACTACAAGCTAAAATATGGCAAAACATTTAGGATGAAGAATATTCCATATAACATGGGATTATCTTACTGCCGTGTTCAAATCAAATCGACGAATTTGCAAAGAGTTGTGACTTACATTTAAGGAAAGATGCTCTCAAGACTTGGGAGGGTCCCTTTTGCACCTACAGTAATAGAGTATAGACAGATGCGTTCTTTTTCCTGGTTTTAGAGTGTGTACATGAAACGGGGAAGGAAGGTCTGGTGGGCAGGACAAAAGTTTCAGGGAGGGCCCCCAACACATAAGCCATGAGTGCCCTCACTTCGTTTGTGACGCGGAGACCCAGCTCTGGGCCCTGATGCCGGGAAGTGAGGACTCCCGGAGACAGCAGGGCTGTCGCCGCTGCAGAGGGGACCTCCCTGCGTCCAGTCTCAGCCGAATCTCCCACAGCCAGCAGCCTAGGCCGGCGCCAGGCGCCTGCGGAACTTAGCTGAAGCAGAACCTTAGTGCGCGGGTCCCGCGGAGGAGGACCGGTGGGCTGAGTCACGCGCCCCGCGCCTCTCCCTTCCGCCCAGGAGGTGAGCGGCCTCCTGCGATCAGCCTTACAGGTGTCGGGAGATAACCATATTGGCTTTCCTTTGTTGTGACGAAATACCCAACATAAACACCGGAGGAAAGGCTTACTTTGGCTCAGGCTCTCAGACGTTCCGCTCCGCGGGCAGCTGGCTCTTTGGTCTTGGTCCGGGGTCGAGCAGAAATATGGCGGACTCCCAGCAGCCGGAAGCGGGCTGAGCGGGAACACTGAGGGGAGCACCGGGTGGGAAGAGGTGAGGCCAGCAGTCCTCTTCCTCCGTGGCCCCCAGCTCCCAAGAGCCCCTGCAGCTGTGGGCTCCTACGTGGCCACCGATTGAGGTTCACGTCTACAGGTTCTCCCTCCTCTCAGGCCCTGACTAAATATTGCCGCATGGGGATCCGACTCGGAACACGTGGGACTTTGAGGTGATGCTTTGTATGTAAACCATAACGGATACACATCCAGTGGAATGATGGTGTTTTTTAGTTCAGTTTTGCTTTACTGGTTTTCTGCTTGCCACATATGCGCATTTCAGATACGGAAGTATTAGTTACTATTAGGGATTCATCCGTTTCTCTTTGCAGTTGTATCAGTTTTTGCCTCATAAGTCTTGATTCTCTGCTGTCGGGCCCGCGGTGTCTTCTAGCCCCCCACTCCCTTTGTGGTTTTCATTGAACTTTTTATGCTTCTGTTTTTGGAATATTGTTTTTAACTCTCCTTAAAGTGGTTATCTTGAGTTTTCAGTAAAAAGTACCCTTTGGGTGTGGTGGTACACTCCCGGTGTGGTGGTACACACCTGATATCCCAGCACAAGGGAGGCTGAGGCAGGAGAATTGCTGCAAGTTCGAGGCCAACCTGGTCTATGTAGTGAGTTCTAGGTCAGCCTGAACTGCATAGCGAGACCCTGTCTCAAAAGCTAAAAAAAATTTTTAAAAATATATACAGAATAGGGCCAGGGATTTAGCTCAGCGGTTCGGTGGCCTGCCTCGCAAGCTCAAGGACCCAAGTTCGATCCCCGGTACAAAAAAAAAAAAAAAAAAAAAAAACAATATATACAGAATAGGGCCAGGGATTTAGCTCAGCGGTTTGGTGGCCTGCCTCGCAAGCTCAAGGACCCAAGTTCGATCCCCGGTACAAAAAAAAAAAAAAACAAAAATCCCGAAACAAATATATACAGAATACTCAGAACTAATATAAATCCACTTTCAAATAATGATAAGAGTTTCATGGATTATAAAGAAATATATTTTAATGGGCATTTATTTAAAAAAAAAAACCCATAGTAGACATCACAACCTCAACCTCAAAATAGTGGAAGGTTTCCCTTTACATTCAGGAGTAGGCCAACAGTGTTTCCTTCAGCAGCACTTCGATTTAATATTGTAGAGTGGACTTAGGCAGTATAGAAAAGTAAGAAAAAGTATGAACTAGAAAAGATGGAATGAAATGATTATTCACATGTATGATTGTATACATAGAAAATTCAAAAACATTAAGTTTAGCAAAGTTCCTGGGCATTTTTGTACCAGCAGTAGACGATTACAAAATGAAAATAAGATACCATTTGTAATAGATAATAGCAAGTTCCTTGGAATAAGTCCAATTAAAATATGTAAGATCGCTTCAGAAAACAGAGAATGTTGTTTTTGAGTAAATATTTAAATAAAGGGAAGTTTAAATCATGTTCATAGATTAAGGTTTATGTGTTAAATAGATCCCCAAATGATTTAAAGATGTGGTTTGAGTTATTATCAATTTCATTATAAAATTTATATAAAAAAGCAAAAACCAATAATAGTTAAGATACTCTGGGAGATAAAGTTAGAGACCTTGCTCCACTACCCACTAAAATTTGTTACAGGGCTACAGTGGTTAAGGCTGCGTGGTATTGGTACCAAAAATACCAATAACATGGAATAGCCAGAAACGAACCTATGCAGATGGATGCTGGATTTATGACCAAAGTGACACTCAGAGCAAGGAATAACCATGCTCTTCAATACATGGCATGGGGCAACTGCAACATATGTGAAGATCCCATTGGTTATTGTATATAAAAGTCAAATCCAAGTGGATTACCAAACTAAAATTGGGGGAGTAAAGCAAATAAAGCTTTTAGTACCTAGAATGATAAGAATATCTTTATAACCTTGCTGTACAGAAAACCTTCTCAAACAATACCAAGGAAATCACTAATCCTTAAACTGGATTGCATTAAAATTAAGACTTCATCAAAAGACACCATTAAGAAGGTGAGATCCATGCACAGAAAAATAAGTTGGGATACAGAATCTGAAGGGAAGAGAGAATTTACAGGTGACAGCACAGATGGAGATGTTAATAAGATGTCACAAGATGGGGAAGATGCACTAGGAGCAAGTTTGGAGGGAATACCAGCAGTTCAGTTTTTTTAAAGCTAAGTAGGAGATGCTCCTTAATAAAGCAGCTGTGTATGAGTCTGGAATTTGGAAGAGTTTGGAAAACCACCAGAGAGCAACAAGCTCTGCCTGTTGAGTCTGTGGCTCGTGGCAGCCAGGAGAAGCTAAAACTCAGAATGAAGAGCTACAACACTAAAGGTTGAGAGACAGTGGCTTTTTTATTTTTTCTTGCTTTTTTGAGACAGGGTTTCACTTTGTGGTTCACACTGGCCTTCAACTTACTATGTAGCCCAGGGTGGCCTTGAACTTGCATCAGTCCTCCTGCCTAAACTTCCCAAGTGCAGGGACTACAGACATGTGCCACTATGCCCTGCTGAGACATTAGCTTTTATTGTTGTTGTTCTTGTTTGTTTGTTCTTTTATATATTTATATATATATGTAAGATATACATAATGATAATATTCGCCATAGGGAATTTGTACCTGTACATGATACATTCTTTTTTTCCCATTTCCCCCTCCTGTTGACCCCTCTTGTCTTCCTTATTAACAAAAGTTTTGTTTCTAGTTTTTCTTCTTTTTCCCTTGTCTCTTCTTTCCTTTTCCCTTCTCACCTTCCTTGTTCCCCTTTTCATTTGAACATTTTCTTCCTATTTCCAAATATCTATTATACATTTTGGTCCTTATTTACACTTTTGGTTTCTCACACCAGAAAATGAAGCATTTAAACACATGTGTCTGATTTATCTCATTGTAGAGGATGGTCTCAAGGTACATCCATTTAGTTACAAATGTGCCAGACCCCACAGTACTGGTCATGCCCAAAGCATGCTGTGAGCAGTGTGGGCTGCAGAGTTAGCCCCTCCTGGCTCACTGTAAGAAGTGAGTCTGAAGCTCCGCCACGCACAGAAGCAGCTCATGAGCACCACGGGAGCATGCAGCTCAACATGACCTCCCTGTCCACGGCCACTGCCGAGACCAGAGTGATGGCCTGTGAAGATGTGGGGCTCGTACAAGGTAACATCATAGTTGAGGTCAGAGGAATTGCTCCCAAACTCCATCCCCACAGTCAGTGCCTTCACAGCTGGAAGGACAGTTCTCTAATTACAACCATGCGTTTTGTCTAACTCGGCTCTTAGAAAATGCCATAGTTGATTACTCATTGGAACAAAAATTACTAAATTTGTTTCTGATTACAAAAAGCTATCTAAAAGGACAGAACTTTTTTTTTTTTTTGAGACAGAGTCTCATTATGTAGCCAATACTGGTGAACTCACAGTGATCCTCCTGAATCAGCCTCCTGAGTGCTGGGATTATAGTTGTGCGCCACTACATCTGGCCAAGCACTCTTTTTTATTGAACATATCTGATCACATTCCAATTTACCTGGACTTTTATCATATGCTAATCTTCAGGCTGATGTGTTAATTGGATATATTTCATCTTTTGAGCAAGCTAAAGCAGCACATGATTACTTTCATCAAAATTCTAAAGCTGTGAAGAGAGATTTTCAGCTTACTCCTGTTCAGGCTCGACAAACAGCCCTGGCCTGCCCTTCATGTCAAAGAAATCCCACGACCTATGCCTCTAGAAGGGATTAACCCTCATGGCTCAGGTAGCAATATAATTTGGCAAAACTCATGTCCCCTCCCCTCATTTGGAAGAACACAATTTGTTCATGTTTCTGTTGATACCTATGCTCATATGATTTGTGCTACTTGCCATGTTGGGGAAAAGAGCCATTATGTCCAACAGCACTGTTTGTCTTTGCAGCCATGGGGTCCAAAACAGATAATGGACTTCCATATGTTAGTAAAATCACTCAACAATTTTTTCACACTTGGCACATAAAACATATCACAGGTATACCTTATAACCCCCAAGGACAAGCAATAGTAGAGAGAGCTTACCAAAGTTTAAAAAACTCAGTTACTTAAACAGAAGGGGAAATTAAGCATCCCTGAAGTAAGATTAGATCTGGCAACTTTTGTTCTAAATTTTTTGAACCCTGCTGCTGGCTCTCCCTTGCCAACCAGCCATGCTTCATTGGCAACAGAATGTGCCCACCACTGAGGCTCGGCCACAGGAACTCTGGAGAGACATATGGACCGGGGCTTGGCACGGTGCCTCCACCTCGTTAATCCCAGGCGAGGTTTGAATTGTGTCTTCACAGACAATGGAGAAACGCTGTGGCTGCCGTCCTAGAGTGAGTGCCATGGACAGAGATGGGGCCCCAGACAGCAGCGCCAAGTGGCACCCCACTGAGAGCCACTCAGAGGCTGAGTCTAAGGAGCCCCACACGGCCCAACACCTACAGATGCTCATGAGCAGAGGTCTGCTCAGAGGGGCCGCCCACGTCCACCAGGGAGACCTGTACCCAAGTGGGTGCCACGGGTGCCAAGCCAGAGCAGTGGTCCTGCGCGAGAGATAAGATGGATCACTCTGGAGAGGACTACAGGTGAAGCCTGCCATCTTGGGGCACCAGGGTCTACCACTTAACCCAGAGAGGGTACTAACTGCATCAATGGTGATCATCCTTTCTGTATGTAGAAGACCTATCACAGCTGGGGAATACTGGGCTTACATTCCTAAGCCTCCTGTACTTGAGACTGGTGACCTGGATGGACCAACCTTGAGACTTTTCATGCCCTAGACAATACTGTGCCTTTAATGAATGTCATATCTGGACCTCAAATTGCAACTTTTATGGATGAACGAGTCACATTAACTCTGACTTCTCATTTCATTCACCCACCATTATGCGTCATGGGACAGCTTAAAGGAAACCATCCCTGTTGTATAGCCAGACCTCAATCCTGGGTGGGTTTCTCCCAACAAGATAAGGTTATGATTACCTTAGGCTCTACCCATATCTGGTCATCCTATTCTTCTTGTTTTAAGGTCTAGAATTGCTTTTCCATCAGTTACTGATGGCACATTTCTTTTATGGGAGACATGCAGGGCCCAATATGGGATAAATACTATTAATTCTATCCGTTTCTTCATAGACTGGGCACCTGTTGGTGCATTCACTGGATTATTTAAAGAATGGGCTGACCTCAGTTTTTACAGTCTTGAAAATTGAATGCTTATTTCTAATGTGGCAAATAAGATAAACTGGATGGGAATGGGATTTAATTCTCCCATCCCTCAATATATTTATAAAGGAAAGCCAGGTCCCATACAACATACTCTTTGGAAATTGGGATTGCCCTTCTTTCCTGGAAATAAAAGTATAGAGGAAAAGAGGCTAATGCACCAAGTGGTATAACTGGAGTCAGATTAGTTTTCCATGTAGATAAAATTATTCTCACAGATATTTGTATTTATGACCCTTTTGCATTTCTTTATGGCACTGTTAATTGGCAAGCAAATTCCTTTTCTTGTCATAATTGTTACTTAACTCACCGCATCAGCACTAGAGACATCCTCAGTTCACAGACAGTCATTATTATGGGCAGGTTATCTGGTGTGTGGTTGCCTGTAAACCTCACAGAATCATGGTATCATTCTCCCACTTCACTTTTTCTTCATGTGTTATTTCATCATTTGACTCATCATGTTAAGCCCATGGTGGGACTCATAAATGCTGGACTAATTTCCTTAGTATTGTTAATTTCCAGTACATTGGTTGGGTCTACAGTCCTGATCCATTCTATCCGGACTGCTCATTTTATAGTTAATTGGACAAAGACTGATGACAGTAGTGGAGAATCCAACAAGACATTGACCTTAAAATACAAACTTGGGTTACTGTCCTAGAAACTGCAGTGTTATGGATGGGAGACCAAATCGAAAGTTTACAACTCCAACAAGGCCTAAAATGTCACTACAAGAAAGCAGGAACCAGCCCATTCTGATTCTGTCTTCTGTGTGCGTAAGAATCCATGCTAGCCAGTGACACTGCTAAGTACTGACTTTCCACAGTTTTTAGATTAATGATGCAAGTTAGATCTACCCTTTAGAAGAATTTCAGTCTATGATGAAAAGTGTCATATGTTCTTGAAAAAAATGTGGGGATACTACATTTATCAAAGTTCTTTTATAGGGGTAAGAACACTGCAAAAGCAGGGCCACACACAGTTACCTTGGCAGTCCCTTCCTGTTTAATATCTTGCCCTTTCACCAAGAATAAAAAAAACAAGTTGAAAGCTTTATCAAACTTGGCAGCTACTTATGATTGCCCTCCATTGGTTATTTCCCATTTGTCTTGTATTTTTTTTTTTAATTTTCTTTGTATCTCTTCGGTTGTTGGTATTGTTTGACTATTTCTTGGTGCCATGTGAGTAGGATAATGATGACAGATTTAACTGCACATGCTGTAAATATTGGGAGCAATCAATTTTCTCTATTTCCCCTTCCCAGAAAATGTACACAATTAAGGATTGTTTTCTTCATGCGATTTACATTCTCAGACCTGAAGGAAACTAATGTGGATCAGTTGAGTATGTGGATTTTAAATGTCTACTCAGCTGCCTTTCCAGCGAAGAACCAATTTACAGTGCCATTGGATTGTGAAAGTCCTTTATCTCATTCCTAGATGGAAACCAGCCTGGCATGTGGGGCCTGGATAGCTCAATTGGTAGAACATTAGACTTTTAATCTGGGGGTTCTGGGTTTAAATCCCAGTCCAAGTGCCAGTTTCAGCTTTCCTGATGTGTACCAACTTTTACCTACCTTGAGTGAGGATTGCAAGGGCACCAGCTACCTTCAATCTCAATCAGTTGCTAAGATTTGCTTAGAGTTATCTGTTCCAAGAGGATGATTTTAGCAGTTTGTAAATAATAATTTCCCAAGGAATGCACAGTGTAAAGTTTATAATTTGTGAAAGAAAAGGGCATTATCTCTAGAATGGGGTATTTTAAAAATGGAACTTGAAATAACCAAGAGGAAAGCTTTCACAACACATGGCCTTAGATTTTTAGTCTTTGCCCCTCACAGCCAAGCGACTTAGTGGTGCTTTTTCCCTAATCTGAGGCCACCATTACATTTTAATGAGAAACACGGAGGGCCTGAAGTTACTTGACAAAGGCTGCAGTATGATAAAATATTCAGCCTACCCAGAATGTGTTGCTGGTGTAGTTGACAGTATAGTGGATCATATTTTTTAAGAAACTGTGTGTCCTCTGTTGTCTAGTAAGGAATAGTACTCATTCCATTTACAGCTGACATGGTAACGTACACAGAAAATTTAAGGGACCATTAAAAGTACAGAATGTGTCCAGCAAGAGAAATGATACTCTCAGTTTATTAAAAAAGAAGGAAAAAATTGTAAATAGGGGAGGGTGGAGGGGATGAAGGGAGGGCAGGGGTATGGGGAAAAAATGAAAACCAAGATCTGTCATGTAAAGGTATAAGATCCCAATGATGAAGCAAAAGCCCCAGGCCGGTTGGGCTTGCCTCACAGCCAGCTCCTGAGCCACGCATCCCTGGACCCGCCACTCAGAAAGGCGGGCATCTCCCACCCTGTTCTCTGAAGGGGAAGAGTGAGCCGAGCCATCTCTAATACCACTGGGTGCGCGACTGTGTCTTTCCCAGCGCCTGGGGCTCAGAAGGGAACGGCTATGAAATCAGTTGTGGGTGATTGCTGCGTGCTGCTGAGGATCAATCACAGAGCCCAAGGCATGTAGGCAAGCCCCGTCCGGGCCTGTTAGTTTAGTACATTAACTAGACTAGGGGAGATAAAGTCCATGTAGCAAAATCTTGTTTGGTGTCTTCCTTGTCACACAAATACATACATGTAGATATTTGTATATTGTATTAAGCTGTAATTTTATGTTTGTAGTTGCAGAAGAAGGAAAGCAAGGAGAGAGAACGAAAGAAGGGGGAGAGAGAGAGAAA
>NW_022900922.1:38737298-38742882 GCF_012274545.1 Fukomys damarensis | reverse complement strand
GGAGGGGGAGGGGAGGAGGAGGAAGAAGAAGAAGAAGGAAGGAAGGGCCCGATGTTGCAGAATCTGGTAAAGGTTCGGGATCCAGGGCGCCTCTTCCTGGCCTTGAACCGAAGAGCCTTCCTCCCCTTGCTAGTCGCTCCAAGAAGGCCGGCGCCTGAGGCGACCGGAGACAGGCAACGTCCTCCGCAGACCCCAGCTTTTGGACCTGGCCCAGATCGGCGCTGCCTCCGCAGATGGAGGAGCCCTGGGGCGGTGACCTGAGCAGGGTGCATGCGCAGGGCCACGCTTTGAAGTGGGAGAAGGAGCAGCTGGGAACACAGCATGCAGAGGGGCGCGGGGGAAGCTGGGCCCATAACCCGGAGGCCGATGGATCTAAGCCATCCTCTGCCAGCTCTTTTATACAGGCTGCGCATCAGCAATCCCGTTTCTAGGCCCTGCTGCTTTGGGGCATCTGGGAAAATTTCCACGCTGAGTCCTGCAAAAGTTGCCCAGAGAAAAATTCCTGAAGGACTCAAGTGGCCCGGGAAGTTTACATACCCGCAACCCCCCACCGCGAAAGAGGACTAGAGTGTTGTTTTGGTAGGAAGATTTAATTTTTCAGCCTTCTGAATGACTTGTTCCTCATATACACTGTAAAATTAATGACTGAGTCATACACTTAAGCCCCAGTATTTTATACTAGTGAGGCTGAAATTAGAGGCAAACTTCTTTAGCACGTACGTTCACGATGGGACCATAATTCATGTCTCTGCTCAGCAGCTCGGAACCACCAGGGGTATGTGCATGACTGTCCATCAGGCCTCAGGGGATAGTCCTGCGGGGTGGTACAGGCTGCTGAGCAGGACAGTCACACATGTATCGCCAGTGGTTCCAGCCGGCAGAAATGTGTTAACAAACATAAAAAGTCTACCTATCTCTAAAAAATGTTTTGAGGAGTGTTTAGGAAAATCAGATCTAGACACAATCCACTAAGGTGCCTGTAAACATGGCTATGAATATCTTGGTACTGCCATTCTTGTTTCAGTTTTGTAAAAGCTTTTTAAAAATCCAGTTTCAGAACATAAATATTATCTACAGAAAGCTGCTGAGAATTCCCCTGTCTGCAGCCCATAGCCTCAAATTGCTGCATGGCAGGCCCTTCAGAGCCAGGATGGCCTTGGCCTGCCTTGTTGGCAATGGCTTCACCCACTGCCAGTTTAAACTCGCCAGTGATACTTTCCAGCATTTAGCAGCTTTTCCTCTGTAATCTTCTAATTCCTTTACTAGTTGTTTTATCTTCACTTCAGCAGCTTTACTAAACAAAGCTGTGTGGTTCCCACTTGATTCAGAATAAACTTGTGTCGGACAATTGAGCCTTGTGCTGTCAATGTCTTACACCAGCTTTAATATAGTAAACAGATACCGTCCATTTGCATATGCAGTTTGTACGACACCAATATTTGAATTTTCTCCAGTCTCCAACAGGAACTCTTTAAAGAAACCACTAATTAATGTTACTATCTTGTCTCCATCTATGTGATGAAACTATCTGCATCCCAGTAGTAATGCACAATTCTGTCCCCTTCTCCATGGTAGGAAGGGCATTTTTTATTAGACTTCATTTCCATTCCCTCTGGAGGTTTTTGGTGACTTTTCACAAAGACAGCCTCATAAATGATTGAGCTTTCCTTTGGACTCATATTAAACAGTGGAATTGACAGTCCCTGTGTTCTGCTTCCTTTAGCTTCAAAGTCCCATACCAGTGGTGGCAAACCTATGGCACACATGCTAAAGCAGCTGTTTGTTGTTAATGGAAGGTCTGAAAGGTTTTCCATCCCTGCCTTATACCATTTGTGCAGTCAGCCTTAAGTGATATGTGTTCATCTCCACTGCAGGAAGCCTGTTGAGTGAGTTCCATAAAAGCCTGAGACTTTCTGGTAGTGCCTTCCACAGTTGCTTTTCCATCTCAGCTGCTGGTGTCTTGATAGTACACCATGTAGTGCAGGCGAGGTGTTAAGCTATAATTATGGAATCCAACCCCTGAAATAGTCACTGCATCTGTTACAGACTGTGGAAGCTCCTCACCACTGGGCCTGGTGTCTCCCAACAACTGCAGAACATCCTGCTGAAGATCCACACCCATGCGTGTCAGTAAGCACTGTGTGTATCTCATTCCACTGCACCTGCCAGACATGTGGCACTGCCAACATTTCACCCAAAGGATTGACCTGAGGACACCACTGTCTGCCTTGGACTGTGTGATGCCTTGACCACGGCTCCTATGGTGGGTTTTGTCAATTTTGACCTCAGGACAGCTAATAATACCATGTAGTGCAGAATATGATCAAAATATTCTGCCTTTGTTCAAAACCCTGCAGTCCTATAATGAAGAATGCATCCAAGGAGTGTGGCCGGTGATGTTGAGTGTATTGCACCTAGATCCCTTCTTTTTCTGGATGTGAGCATTTGGGAGAATTGTAAATATTTAGATATATTAGATACAAATTCTTTATCAGGTATAAAATTTGAAAGTATGATTGCCATACATTGTTGTTTCAGTATCTTGATAGTGTCCTTTGAGGCACAAAAGTTTTTGATGAAGTCCAGTTTACCTATTTTGCCTTTTTGTTGCTCATACTTTAGGTGTTATATCTAAGAATCCAAAATGATGACTTAGCCCCATCTGCTCTTCTGGGAGCTTTGCAGTTTTAGTCTTAGGTGAGCTCTTTGGCCCACTGAGTCAATCCTTTTACCTCTGTGATATGAGGTAAGCATTAAACTTCATTTTTTTCTGTGAGCCCAGCACCATTACTGAAAAGAAGATTCTTTGCCTGTTGAATGGTCTTGAAACTCTTGGCAAACTCATGTGGACTTAGACCTTTGGAAATGTTTGGGGCCTCCCAATTACATTCCAGGCTTCAGATATTTATTCTTAGTCCATTCAGTACAGTGTTGTTTTAACTTGCTTCTTAGTAAGTTTTGAAACCAGGAACTGTGAGTCCTTCCATTTTATTCTCCTTTTTCAGTGGTTTCATGCAATTTCATATAAACTTTAGATTTAGCTTTTAATTTCTACAAAGAAGCCTGCTGGGATTGAGCTCAGCACCCTGAGCCTGCAAGGCAGGCACAGCACCACTGAGCTAAATCCCCTGCCCAAGAATATGTTTGTTGAAATTTAATAGCTTTGCTAATTTGGATTTCATAATATCTGACCCTTTAGCTTTCTTTTATCAGTGTCACCAGCATCTCTGTATATAGCTGTCATTTGCAGGATCCTGTTTGCCTCAGATTTTACACCTGGTGATATTCCAATCTACCTCCTCCCCAACTTATTCATACCTGTGCTTTCAGCTGGAGGTGTCATTCACCCTTTACCTTTTTTATTCTGGCCATTTTCTCTCATTCTACTGTCCCTGTTCAGGTGCCAACTGCCACAGCCCATGTGGCTGAAGGGTTAAAAGAGTGAGAAACCAGGGTGAGAAATTAAGAAACTGAAAGAGTAAGACAAAGACAAAAAGGACAGTAAAGTTCACATAGCTGAGGCCAGGTGGAAACTCCTTATCCTGATGAGACAAAAAGCTTGGCTTGCATTCTCAGCACCTTGATTTGTAGTAGATAAGAAACTTGAAGGGGATGCCTGACTGGAACAGGGAGAATGGCTAGGGTCTGCAGGAGACAATGCTTGATGTTTCTCTTGGGAATGGGCGGGGAGGAAGACAGTTCTCTTCCTGGCCAGGCCTTGCTCCACCCTGCCCTCTTGTCACCTGTTCCCCTCCATCTTCAGGAGGAGGCGAGTTAGACCTGGCCATAGTGATCCACAGCGCTGCACTCCCAGCAAATGGAAGCTATGATTTTGATGGGGCAGCACTGGAACTCTACAGCATTGTGTGTGTGTGGGGGGGGCATTACCAGCTTGAAATTAACTGCTCTGATTTGGGAACATAAAATATTCTATTTATTAAGATTTTCTTTAATTCCCCTCATCAGTATTTGTAGTTTTTCCAGAGTATGAGTTTTGCATTTCTTTCATAAAGACATTCCTAAGTATTTTTATTGGTTTTGATGTTTTCATAAATGGAATTGTGTTCTGACTTTCATTTTTGGATTGTTTATTGTAAGTATATAGGAGTACAATAGATTTTTGTGTTTTGTTCTTGTGTCCTGCAATCTTGCTGAACTAGTTTAGAAGCTCTAAGAGTTTGAATAGATTATTTGGGGTTTTCTATACATAAGATCATATCAACTGCAAAGACAGGCAGCAGTTTTGCTTTCTCTCCTTTCCAGTTCACATGCCTTTCATTTCTTTCTCCTGCTGGCTTACCCTGACTCAAAGCTCCAGGACAGTGCTGACTGATGTTCAAGGGTGGACCTCCTGCATGGCTTCTAATGTTAGAGGGAAAGTGTGTAGACTTTCACTAAGTGTGACAGGGTTGCTAACTGTGTAAGTGCTTTATTAGGGTTGAAGAAATTCCCTTCCATTTGTAGTTTGTGGAGAGTTTTCATCATGAAAGAATGTTGGATTTTGTCAAATGCTTTTCTTCAGCTATTGAGATAACTGTGATTTTTGTTTTTTACTTAAATGACATATTTGTATCACATTAATTGGTTTCTGAATGTTAAAAACTCTTTCATTTCTGAGATTAAATCCCACCTAATTGTGGTACCTAGTTATTTTTATATGTTGTTAGATTCAGTTTGATAGTATTTTGTCGAGGGTTTCCACATTCATGAGACATTATATGTAGTTTTCTTGTGCTGGCTTTGGTATAAGAATGCTGGTACTGGCCTCATGGAACTGATGTAAGTTAATTGATAGAAGTTCTTTGAATGGTGGAATTCAACAGTAAAACCACCTAGGTTGTATTTCTGTTGCAGGTAGCTTTTTTACTACTAGTTCATCTCTACATGTTCAGATTGTCTGTTTCCTCTTGAGTCAGTTTCAGTAGTTGACATATTTATAGGAATTTGCTCATTTCATCTAAGTTTTCTAACTTTTGTTCACTTATGGTTTAAAGGTTCCCCCTGTGTTCTCATGGTTTTATAGCACATTTCCTTTTAGTGATAAATAGTATTGTTTTATGGATGTGCCAGTTAGTTTATGCATTCACCTGTTGTTTAGCTTTCCTGTGGCTGTTTTCATTTGCGATTTGTAAATGCATATGTACTCATGTGTTTCATGTATTATGAACATGTATGCAAACTGCTTTCCATTTATGGATCCTGTTTGGTAGGATATCCTGTTCAGGTCTTTGTTCATTAATTGTAGTTTTTTACTCACTGTGAATGTGAGCACGTGCTTTGCGAACATTTTCTCCCAGTCAGCGGCTTGTGTCTTCTGTCTCGTAGTAGGTAAGAGATCACGAAATGGCTCAGGGCAGGGACTATCCTGCAGAGGGAAGGCTCGGCCATGTGAGTAGAGGTGAAGTCCTTTTGACCATCTCAGAGGACGGCGAGGGAGACGGGGAGGCTACAGAGGCTGGGGCCAGAGTGCCGATCGCCCGTCTCGCGCCCCTCCACCCCACGCGGCGCCCTGGTCCCAACGGTCCCCTAGCCGGTTCCGCAGACTCTAGGAGAGCAGCGCCCGAAACCCTCGCTCCGCCATGGG
>NW_022900922.1:38736251-38736909 GCF_012274545.1 Fukomys damarensis | reverse complement strand
GGCCGCTCGCAGCCCCGTGACTGTCAGGATCTGCCCCCCGGAGCGCAGAGAGCCTGCATCCCAGCCATCGGCGCCTGTAATCCACTGTGCGGGGCCCTTGGAGCCTGAGCTACGCTCCCCACGCGTTCTGGAGGGTTCGGAACGGAACTGCGTGCGCCCTGCGGCCCGTCTGTCCGCCTTCACGCCCCTGGCGAAGCGGGGACCTTACGCCCTCAAGCGCCCTGCGCCCTGCGAGCACCCCCAGAGCCCGCTGGGCGCCAAGAGGAACGCGATCTGCAGCTCCTACAGTTCCACCCGGCTCTGCCCGGCACCCGCCAAGAGAGGCCTCCCCAGGTTTTCACCAGAGATCCCTCAGTAGCCGCTGAGAAAGAGAGAAAAAGGGCGTCCGCCCCGGTCTGTGAGTCCGTCGGCTGCGCGCAGCGAGTCCTCGGGAACAGTGTGGAGCCCTGGGCAGCACAGAGAGAAGACTCCATCTCTGCCGCCCTGCCCTGGGCACCTGCTGCCCGAGACTGCACCTCCCGAACGTGGCTCCACCGTCTCTGACGAGGACTGGACCTTGGGGAAGAAAGCCGGGCAGGATGCAGCAAAGGCCACCGCGGACTCCACCCCAGAGGCCTGGCCGGGCACCCGGCCCTCCCCGTGCGCCGCTCTGCAGCTC
>NW_022900922.1:38729217-38735952 GCF_012274545.1 Fukomys damarensis | reverse complement strand
CCTGCACCCGCCACGCAAAGCGCTCTCTTTGGGGTGAGCGGTAGTCCAGCGCCCCACCTTTCTGCACCCGCACCTCTCACTGAAACTTCTGCTGACTCCCTTTTAAAACCAGTTTCGGGGTGGCAATCCGATAGTGAGATGGCAGGCTCAGATTCCGGAGTGGTGGTTGCAGCCATCTCTAGGGTCTTCCCTCCGCACAGCGAAAGGCATCAAGCCCAGCTTCGGTGGCCTGCACGCCCTTAGCTCTGTGCCTGCAGCCGCCGCCGTCTCCCGCCCGCAGCCCTCTCCCCTGCCAACCCTTGCCGCAGCTCGCCTCTCTCTGGGCCTGGTCCCGTCCACCTCCCTAGCCGGCACATGCCGAGATCCTGCTGCCCAGCTGCCTCGGGATTCCAGCATACTGGTCCCGGGCTCCCGCCTCACGCTGCTGCTACACTGTAAGGAAAGTTAAAACTTTAAGTTGGAAAGGCTTGGGTTAAGGCTTTCGGCTCTCTAAGGCGCATAATCACTAGTTCACCTCTTCTTTCCCTGGATACCTGGCCAGTTCCCTGGAAAAAAGCAGGAAGGACTTTGTTAAAAAGACCAGATGTTCTTAACATCAAGATAAGGAATGTGATGCATTCCGCCCCTCCCGGACCCCTGGCCAGGGCCTGGTTGGGACATGACTGCAAGCACATTCACCTTTTTCGCGCCAAAAGTTCAGGTAGTTTTACTACCTTTGTCTAGAGAGCTGTAAAAACAGCCCACCTAGCCCAGGCTGCTACTGCTGTCTTACGCCCCGGATTGAGACCTGTAGCCAAAGGGATTGCTGAAGAGACCCGTGCTGTGTTGGGAGTGATGAACCTAATTCCTCCAACATTCCGGTGTTGTTTCCAGAGAGCCTAAGGGTAATTTCCCGGATAGAGTCCCTCTTGCTGTTAGAGGACTCTCCTCTTTCTTTGTCCCCTCCATTCTTACTTTTGTTTTCTGTATGCGCATATCCTTCAATAAACTTTCCCTTTTGTACTTATTTAAGGCTGGTGGACGTTCTTTTAGCGGATCGAGCCAAATTAATTAGGAGACCGTGCACGGCAAAGGGCAATAAATAAAATTTGTCCTTACAGCATGGCCCCTCGGCCCTTTGCCTTTGGTGGATTAGTAACCCCCATGGAGTTCGAGGAGCCAGGGCTCACTGTGTCCACTGTGTCCACCAGCAGAGGCGGCAGCTCCCCCTCCGGGGGTCTCAGAGTGGGGAGAGCAGTGCTGAGCAGGGTCAGCAGGACCCCGACCACCTTGGAGAAAGGCTGGGGCCAGAGCCCTCTGGGCCCTCCCAGCCGAGCCTCACCTTTCTCCTCTGGGAAATCCAGGTGTTCTGCACAGAAGCCTGCTTTTGGTGCCCCTACCCGGTCCCCTTAGTGCAGAGCAGCTGCCTTGGGCGCTCAACAAAGTTGGGCAGCAGTGTGGGCTCTAGGGCAGTCTCACCACCTTCTCAGAGCTCTGTGGGCAGGGATCCTTTTGAATCTCCATCTTGTTTGTTTTCCACTGGTGCAAATCCAAAGAGCCCAAGGAGCCAGGAGCAAGGGGCTTCCTGGAGGCATCACACCCACAAGAAATAGTGGCTCTCCTCTCTCAGAGCGGTTAGTCCTCCATGTCACTGTGGAGAGTCTTGGGTTGCTCCCTTCCTCTAAATTGAATGTCTTCAGTTCCAAAGGGAGACTGTCGGACCCCAGAGCCTTTCCTCATCTCAAGAAAGGGGCACATTGGGCCAGTCTCCCTGTGGGCTTGGAGCAGGCCGGGGGCCTTGCTGGTCACCCCCTCTGGCCAGCCACGGCTACACTCCGGATGCAGAGACCTGATCTCCGAGCCCTGGAAGGTGCTGATGTGTATTTGGAGCTTTCTGTTTCTCCACTTTGAGAGGTGGCTTCTCTGTGGGGCACAGTGGGGCCAGAGAAGGGGCCAGGGAAGTAGCAACATGCCGCCACTCCTGCACTGTGGGTCTGAGGGCTCTGGGCAGCCAGAAGCCAAACACATGTTCAGTAACCTCATCAGATCCCCCCTCTCCAGAGGGTGGGTGGGTGAAGAGCCCTTGGCCTGAACAGAGCAGGAAAAGGGGACAGAGCAGGTGCCTGGCTGGAGCAGTGACATGTTCCTGCTCACTTCTACCGTCTTGAACCTCTCTAAAAGGCAAGAATTCCCGAGGACATTTATCACCGGTCTCCTATTTTATGAATGTCTTGGAAGAGTCCTAACTAGAAAAATATGCGATATTAAATTGAATGTTGAAATAAAAACAAACGGATGAAATCAACCTGTGACATAGGAATTACTGTTGAACTCATGGACATGGAAGCAGAGGATGTTAAGGACTCACCTATGCCCGTCCAGTTCACAAAAGCTAGTTTTGGGATTTAAACACTAGTGCCTTACCTTCTCTCTCCCTGGAGCACAGCGCCAAGGGTGCAACTCTGTGCTAGGTGCATCTGATTTGAAATATCCGAGTTGTTTACTCTGAGTCTTCCACACCCAGGACAGCCGGCAATCAAGAAAGGAGAGTCAGACCCCTGCGGCCCCTCCTGATGGCTCTGTGCCCTGGGCTGCACTTTACCTCAGACACTCAGAGAGGACAGACAGCTGTTTGGGGGGCTGCAGCTTAGCTAAGCATGGGACCTGTAAGTATGGTAGTGACCCCAACACAGTAAAAGACACATTGCCATTAATCCCCCTCAGAATATTACACCTTACTTTGAAACACTTATTCTATCTCTCTTGTCACTTTCTGAAGCAGTTCGGGAAGTCTTCTGTGTATTTAGAGATTTGATGAAAAAATACGGTGGTTAGTGCTGCTGCCGAGTGTCACCAGTGGAAAGGTGAACTCACAGAAACACCATGCTGTGTCCTCATAGCTTTTGTCACCAGATCTGGCACAGTGTAACTTTTGGCTCTTCCCTAAAGTCAAAGTGAGCATGAAGAGTCAACTGATTTACATCAGGGTCAGGATGGTACTTCCAAACCTGCTTCAGTAAGTGGCAAGAACCATGGGATAAATGTGACTGTCTAAGACAGATGGGAAACCGGAAAATGGGTTGCCTGCCCACCGTCCTTTTCAAAGGTGTTTTATACAGCAAATGCACAAAGTGAGGTTGGATACAAAGTGGGGCAAAACTATAAGACCCAAGGGAAATTTACAGGGCGGGCTTGAGATGGAACAAAACCATGGCCAACCAATAAGATTACACTACAGTCCCCCAGGTAATATTGATTAAATGGGGTTCAAATCAAACAAGGAGTCCCTCACAAGGAACTTCCCCTTTAGAATATCAATCACTGCTATCACCAGGGAAAGTAGTGCCTCTTTTCTTTTTATAATGCTAACCATTGAATGTGCATGAAGTGTTCCCCTTGTTGGCTCCCCTCTGTGTTGGCAACTTCAGGGTGGCCTCATCTAACTGCCTACAGGATATCTTACTAACTTACCTATCTACAATGTTATGGCTTGTGTTTAGATGTCCCCCCAAAGCATCACACTCTGAAGTGACTTTTTTTTTTGCTATGGGAAGAGGACAAACATAAAACTGAAAGCAAAGTGAAAGAAATGACCTTCAATTTGTTTCAGTATGGAAGAACCAAATCACATTATTTTTAACACAGTACCTGGAGCAGGGTTAGAACTACAAGTAAATCCTGTATTCTAAGTGATTTTTCTTTTGTCCTATGGACAAGACAATTTTGAAATATTTTAGCGTATCTTATAATGGAGCACATGAGCAAATATATTGCTGTCATTTGAGCCAGGACTCTCACTGAGGGGGGAGGGACACACCCATAAGAGATGAGGAGAAGGAAAGCAGGGACAGATCAGAACTGAAACTTTCATTGTGAACTCGCGATGATTAGTGTGAGTATGTGTGCATCCGCATGTGTGTGAACATAGAGCTGGGTGTTTTATTTGTTGTATGTGTGTATTCACAGACACTTATTTCCTAAACAGTCTTGCTAAAAGGTCCTAGAAGCAAACTACCCCAGGGACAGTGAACACAGCCAGGCCAAGATATGGGCTGTTATGTCACTGATCACTCAGAGGCTGCCTATGAGAAACAACTGAGTGTGGGACGTGTATTGTACAGGCTGGATGCAGCTGAGCTAGGAACAACTTGTTATGGCTGAAACTCAATACAACCAAAGCCCACAGGGATCCCACCTTATTCGGCTCCCTCCCATCAAAGGATGGCCTTCCTGGTCAGGAAGTTGAGCTGTCCGCATGCTTTCTTCTTCTCTCCCCAAGATCTGACAGGAGTTAGTCTGACTCAGTAAATCAGATTTCCTGCTTCTGGTGGTTGGGTATGGGCTGGGGGACCTGATATCAAGGACTATGGAGAATGCTAAGTCCTGTATGAAGGGGGGAATGTTTTTTGTAAAGGCTGTTACTGGGTAACTTGAGAAAATTGGAACAGAAGTTAGGAATTTATTTACTAGTATATCAAATTAAATATGTCAGGTTGATAATTAAACTGTGGTTATATAAGAATATTTTTACTTTTAGACAATAGTTAAGAGCAAATTATCATAATACATATAACTTAATCTTAAGTGATTATACTTTTATCAGGATTTGCCTATTTATTCTCTACATATATTCATATATATCTTTGTACTGTTATTCTTGCATATTTCTCATAAGTTTGAAATTAACTTTCAAATAAAAAGTTTCAAAGCTTTTTAATGAGAATTTGAAAAAGTGAAAAGAATAGTGTGAACACTCAATTCCTATCAGCCAGCCTAGGAAAGAGTAGCACTATCTGGTCAATGTTGTTACCTCTATTACTCTTCCATACCAACTAGTATTTTAAAGCAAATGAGGACAAGAGATAGGAAAGCACTCTGTTGTGACAAGAACAATTACTTGGTGTGGAGTGAAAGGAGAGGAAGGTGATTTGCAAACTGCTGTCTTTGCTTGGAGAGAGGCCCAGACCAAGCCCAGACCCCACAGGAGGGGAATCCTCTGCCTGTGGTGGTCCGGGCCGGAAGCAGTAAATCTATAATTTAGATTTGCTGAGTTGGACTAACTCCCCTCAGATTTGGGGGAGAGAAAGCGGGAAAGCACGAAGTGGTGATTTCCAGACCTGTAAGAAAAGGGAAAGGCAACCCTCTGAAAGGAGGAAGCTCTACCCACGTGTGCACAGCACAATGGATCAGCAGTGCATCGCCTTAACCGCTCAGCCGCTTCATCCTACGTTGCTGGTGGACAGTCTTTTGGGGCCTGTGATTCCAGGGATTTGTGTACTGTAGTGCTGTCTTTCAACCTGCAGTTCCTCACCTCGGAGAATTCTCACCCAGCTGAGCTCTCCACCCTGCTTGGGAGGACTTCTGCGGCCAAAGGACCCGGACGTACACGCTGCAGCCTCCGCATCCTTCCACTGGCTCCCTCCGGGACACTGCCCCGTCTTCTGGGAACTCCTCACATCTCCTTGGGCACACAGCCCTTCCTAGTGTGTCTTGCAAGAAATCGTTTCCTCTCGCACGTGTGTGTGCATTCTCCATCTGCGTCCCGACGCAGTGTCACCTGTGTCTGCTGTGCCTCAAGACCCCATCAGGGCACTGCAGCGGAGAACCCTTGCATAGATCCAAATCCAGTTTTCAGCTAGTTCCCCTGCCCACAAATCTCTAAGTATTCTAAGCTTTTCTTCTGGCATGAATTCACATGGAACCATAGCATACATTAAAAGACATCAACAGACATTTTGAGAAATGACTCATTCTTTGTGTAAGAATCATGTATGGGATTTTGGAAACGCATCTGCTGGCGGAAGAGCTGAGGACAGTTTCCCCGTTCAGGTTTAAACTGGGACCAGCCAGCTAAGGAACCGAGAGCAAGAGCCGAGCAGCTTCCGGATGTGCTCGAGTCCAGCGTACGAAAGGTGTTTTATGATTAAGGTGGATTCTTCCTCGTTCCTCCGGTCTGCGCGTCCAAGCCCCGCGGATACTGTCGCCGGTCGCGTCTCCCACGTCCACAGCCGAGGAGACGCTGTCCCTCCGGCATCCCAGGCCACCGACTAACTTCCTCCAGTGCCACCTCCTCAGGCCGGGACTGTCGCATACCCTCTAGACACTGGTCCCGCTTCCTCAGCATTTGGGAGTTCTCCCCTTTCCTCTGAGAAGCAGAAAGAAGGGCCCTTTGTGGATGACTCAAGACTGTAGTGGGGAAGTAACACGGAAACTCAGCGGAAACCCTGAGCCCTCAGAGACTCGAACTCAGCCCACTGAGTCCAGGGTGCAGTGCGTTGATCAGTATGGCCCGGCTCCCTCGAGCTGGGAGGGCTTCAGGGCTGCGGCTGGGGTTGGGGTGCGGTGAGAGTCAAACATTCGCTCTTCCTCCCGGAGGACCAGGTCTGGGAGCTCATGGCGGCGAGGGCCCCTGTCCAGTCCTCTGTTGAGTCCTCCGCCCTTCCCGGACGCCCCGGGCGTCTGTCTCCTCCGGACCAGTGAGGTTGCCGAACAAGGCTGAGCGGGACAGGAAGCAGGACTGTGACTTTTCAGCCGGACCGCTCCCTCCGCGGCCGAGGAGGCGCTCGGGCCGGCCGGGTTCTTTCCCCGTCGATCCCGCCGCCTAGTGCCGAGAGTGCAGCCCAAACCACAGGGAGACGCTGCTCCTGAACCCCGAGATCAATGTGCTTGGACCAGGGGCTGGAGGGCCTGGCAGGTCTGGGTGAGGCGCGGGAGAGCGATGGGAAAGGGCCCGCACCCCGCAACTGCCCAGGCCCA
>NW_022900922.1:38712169-38729107 GCF_012274545.1 Fukomys damarensis | reverse complement strand
CGATCCCGAGGAGTCCAGCTCGGCTCCCGCCCTCCTCACCTGCCTGGGCTCACCCGAGCGAGGCAGCAACCCGCGTGCTAAGGGGTCAGCGAACCCGCGAAAGAACAGATTTGTTGGAATTAATTATTCCTTTACCCCAGCCGGACCTCTTGACGCTCTGAGAAAGGAGTTTGATTTCACGACTAATTTGGGAAAAGAATTTGAAATTAAACTTTCTAGAACTGCAGGTGACCCTCTCAACTCGTGTATGTATTTAGTGAGGTTCTCCGCTCTTGTACCCTTGCCCTAGGTCCCCCCAGTCCTTGCTCCTGGAGGAAAGAGGAGTACACGGGGGCGGGGGAGGGCAGTTGCTGATCTCTTGGGGGCCTGAAAAAGTTGGGCTGTCCGTTAAGGAAAAATAAGGGTGTCGGATTTGAAAGGTTTCAAAATGTCGAAATAATTAACACTGACACTTGACCGGTTAAAGGTTGAATTATACGGTAGTGAGGAAAACAAATGGCCCGTACGGGGATCGAACCCGCGACCTTGGCGTTATTAGCACCACGCTCTAACCAACTGAGCTAACCGGCCACATGTAGAGGATTTCTTTCACGATCAAGTTAAAGATTTCCGAATGAGCTTTAATTTTTGAAGATCTTTTCAACCTCCTGACACCCAGACTGTCCCATGTTGCCGGGCCTCTCCGGCGACGCCCAGGCGGTTCCACTCGGGCGCCCGAACTGCCAGCCGGAGGGGCTGCTCGCCGGGCCCCGACGCTCAGCCGGCTCCTCAGCCCCACTGGATACCGCTCCTCACGCGCTGCGCTCCGCACAAGACTCGCGAGGACTCGCGCGAGAGCAGCAGCCCTGGCCGGCTCACACCCCTTGGGCTTTCGCGACCTAGGGGTCGCTTGTTCAGGGCTCCCTCGCACTGCGCTCGATTCCTCTTTCCCCAGACCGACGACGTCTTAAGGTGCCTGTCAATAAGTGGGTTTCTGGTAATGGGGATCCGTTACGGGTCGGGGGTCCTACCGTTCTGACCGCAGGCAACAAGTTGTTGGGTGTCGCGTAGAGAGCCGTAGAAAAGGAAAGGGAGCTGTTCCCACCCGATTTCGAACCGGGGACCTTTCGCGTGTAAGGCGAACGTGATAACCACTACACTACGGAAACCCATTTGTCCTCCCGCGGAGAGCGTCGCCTTGGTCCGGGCGCGGTGGTGGGACCTCCCCCCTCCCCGCGCGGAAATGAGCGGGCGGCTCCGAATCCCTTCCTCGAGCGTCGCTCCGGATCCACCCGAGCCCGAGGGGGCGCCGGTGCGCTTCCACAGCTGACTGCGGCCCTCCGGGAGGTGGCGGGCTCTTCAAAGGGAAAGCCGTATTCAAGCAGCGGGGCGCGCTGATCACACAGCAGTGCAAGTGGGGATCCCAGGTACAAAGCTGAATAATTTTCGAAAAAGGACAAGCGGATAGGGAACCAAGCAGACACAAGCATCAGTGAGTCAGACTTCAGCGTGAGCGCCTCAGGCCACATTGCTTCTCATCTCAGCCCATGAGGATTTTCACCCCTTCCATACACTGCATAAAATGGCAAGCCAGGAATGGAGAAATATATAATTATATATAAAAATTATATGTATATTTTTGGTACCAGGGTCGAATTCAGAAACTTGTGCTTGCCAGCCAGGCGCTATGCTGCTGAGCTAAATCCCCAGCACCAATATGCGGTTGTTTTTAATACAATGGAGTACTACCCTGCCATAAAGAAGGATGCCTTGAGACATTCATAGCTAAATGAATGCACCTTGAGACCATACTCTTAAGTGAGATAAATGAGATGCATATGTAAAATACCGCATTGTTTCTCTGATGTGAGAAACCAAAAGTGGAAATAAGGACTAAAATGTACCAAAGATCCCTGTAGTTAGGTTCCATACCCACCTCCCCAGCCTGAGAAAAAAATACACAAAGAGACAGGACTAAGAGAGAAAGCAGGTGCCAGAATGACCAATGCCCGTGCAACCGATAAAGGCCCTGGCCATTCCCGGGCACTGACTTTTATGACTTTTATTGGCAATCAATTGGGGTAAAGATGAGCTATGTGTAGTTTCTATGGGAATCAGTGTAAACAAGGCTCATAAAGGACAAGAGAAAGCAGTCTCAGATGAGGAAGAATAGACAAAATATATGTAATTAGAACATTGTCCTCCAATCAGAAGTTTTAGTTGTGGGAACAGAACTTGAGTGTGAGTTACTCTGACCTCAGCGCGTAGGCTTCAGCTTGGACTCACTTCTGTAAACAAGCCTGTTGTGGGGTTCACTCTTTACAGCCTGCTTTGGGCATAATCAATATTACAGTCCTTGGCAAAATATATATAATAGATATCGGGAAATGGGAAGAAAATGTTCAAATGGGAAGGAGAACAGGGTGGGAGGGATGAAGGTGTTATGCCTAAGTCATGAAGTCCCCAAAGACCACCAAAGGAGTCATGTCCGATGCAATTGCAAGAGGAGTTTATTGCAATCTAGAGCCTGGACTCTCAGGTGTCACCGTCACAGCAGCTTCAGACTGAGAGCCCAGATCCATTTTTGAAGCAGGTTTATATAGGATTAAGCAAACTTTTTTGCTTATATAGTTTCTATTTTTAGCTCTCACTTATCATTGGATAATTGGGGGGTACTGGGAGGGCTTTTACATATCATTGGATAATCACGGGGCACTGGGAAGGCACTTATTGGAGAATCACCTAATGCCTACATTCGCAGAATCAATTCCTCTTTTTATTAGATCATCTGATTTCGCAAGCTAAGATAGCAATAGGTGGCTATCTATGTCAGCTATAATTAATTCCTATATCAGCTATAACTAATTCCTATATTAATTAAATTAAACAGAAAAGAATTCATCTTGGGATCTTAAAAGGGGAACAGAAACAGGGTGGAGATGCCCTAGGATAACTTGCCCTTAAAAGAGGAACAGAAACACAGAGAGACTGTCACATAGAATGGAATTTTACAGAAAGGAACTTTTGCACTCACTCTATTTTGGGTAAGGGGCATGGAGCCCACCTTGACCTGAAAACTTGGTTCTCATAAAGGAAGGAAGGAACAAGAGAAAAAGTAAAAATAGAAGGGAAAAATGGAGACAAAATTGTTGCATATAGGGAGGGGAGGGTTTTGGGAAGGGAATGGGAAAAGAAGATGCAGCTGTAGATTCCCTGTGATGAGTGTATGTCTAAAATGTATCAGTGAACATTTTTGAAAAAAATATCAAGCTAGCTTGCCAAGGCCGCAGTTATCTGTTCCAATTTTATAATTTAAATACTTTTAGTGTTTTTGTTTGTTTGTTTGTTTGTTCTTTTTTGAGACAGGGTCTCACACATGTTCCAGGCTGGCCTTGAACTCTCTACCAACAGGTAGCACAGGGACTGTTAAACTCTCAACCTAAAATCTAACTCAATACCCAAACATCTGGAGTGTTGGCATTACAGACATGGACCACCACACCTGGCTAACATTTTTTTTTCTTATGGCCAACAATTTTAACATGTAGTTTTCTTGGCCAAATATGATTTGTAAAATAAAATTGCTTCTGTTTTTGCCATTTGGGTGTTTGTGCTTTTATTTACTGCATGATTTCAATCAAACTAGTAAAGAGTTTAACCCTTTTAGTGAGTTTATTTATTTATTTATCTTGTAGCCTAGGCTGGCCTCAAACTCACAGTGATCCTCTTGCACCAGCTTCCAGAGGAGTTTTTCTTTTTAGCAGAATGAAAATACATGGATAATTATCTTTAGTACATGGAGGTTATTTTCCTTCTGTATATTAACACTGATCTAATGATTATCCCTTCACACCATCAATCTTCACTGTAAATACATAAAAAAAAACAGTTTGGATGGAAATACAGTATGAAAAGCTGAACTGACTGCAAACTTTCATTTAAATTTCAAAGTTTGTAAAACAACACTCCCACAAAGATGTGTAACTTAAAGGAAGAACAATCTTTGAATAGTACCTAGGTTATTCAAAGAAAATCTTTTTGTTGCAATTCTACTATGAAATTATATGTTAACATAAATTATAGAAAGTATAATGGCATATTGATCTGTTTCTCAAGATCTACACAGTACTCGGCTTGATTTGCTCCTTTTCTTAAAATCAAACCCTCTGAGAGTCTGGGAATATCCCACCTGGCATTTGTGAAGGAATTTGGACTCTCCTTGTGTGTGCATATAGGTCATGGAGTTTCCATGTTATTTGCCTTAACTGACAAGGAAATGTGTCATGGATGAAAAGATCTTAAAAGGAAAAAAATATATTAAAAATGTACTGGGATCTGGGAGGATTCAGTGACCCTGAAGGGGAGGCTCCATGGTGTGATGGATGCTAGCCCCTCACTCTGGAAGCCCACAGAGAGCCACTTTCCAAAGAAAGAAAGAAAGTTCACTTTATCAAGAAATACAAACATTTGCAATCTCTTCTGAGATCAGATGAGATTGGGCGCATTCAGGGTGGTATGGCCGTAGGCAACATTTGCAGTCTCTAAACGTAAATCCCTCCTGTTTTCTCTGGGGTTGCAAGGTTGAAAACAAAAGCTTTTCCTGGTTATCTGGACAGGAGCATCACCAGGCCCAAGCATTGGAAAAAGGACTGCACCTGATCTGACTGTGGGAGGTCAGGCAAAGGTGGGGTAGGAACCTCACATCTTGGCTTCTAGATGTGTGCTTTTAAGTCTCCCTCTCTTTTCTCTCTCTCTCTCTCTCCCTCCCTCCCTCCCTCTCCCTCCTCTCTTGTAAAGCACTTTCTATATTCTGAGATGAAGTGTCTATTTCATCACTTGATAGTTAATTTAAATTTCTTTGATTAATAAACCAGTTCCTAATTTCTGACATTTGGCATCAGATACAATTTCCAGAATGTGTTTCTTGATTGAATTTTCACCTTTTTACCTTTATTTTTTAACATGCTTTTATGTATGATGTGTTCCACAATTTTACTATGATTTGCTCCTTTGTAAATTTGTACTTACAGTAGGAAAAAACAATGTGATTCTTACAAATAAATATTTCCACATAGTTTTGATTTATTTATTATTTATTTTAAATAATAAGTATCCATTACCACACTTCACCGGTTCTGGACAGAAGTATATAAGGCACATAATGACAGTAAACAGATCCCAGACATCAGTGAAGCTCCCAGGCACACCATGAAAACATGTGCAGACCTGAAGTCTTGGAGATGACAGCTGTGATCCTCCAAAAGGTCAAATCTGCTCTCATTTGGAAGTTCAAGGCAACAATGCATTATGTGCGTTAATAGGGTTAAAGTTTGATGAACCCTGCTCTCACCCTGTCCTGAACCGTCGGCTTCTCATGCCTCATTTTATGTAGTGATACGAGAAACCACATTGCCTCACATTGCTGGGTGCCAGTGGTGCAATGGATAATGCATCTGACTATGTATCAGAAGATTGCAGGTTCCATGACTGGCTGGCACTGTCCTTTTTATCCATTCACACCCTGTTGTCTTTCTTTGAATTTGAACCTTGTTTAAATTGTTTTAATGGATGCTGAAGCGAAGACAAGTCTTCCAGGTGAAACGTCCCCTGTACTTCTCCCAGGCCCCGTGCCTTAGGAGCTCTTGGCGGGCACCCGGCTCCCGGCCATTGAAAGCGCAGGGTGAGACAGAGCTGTGGCTGAAATGCCTTATGAAGAGGGCAGAGTGAGGGCTTGGTTAGCTCAGTTGGTTAGTCACACCCACGAACACAGAGGTTGTGGGTACTTCTCTCCACCTCCAAAGCAATTTGCTGACTACCGTCGGAGAAGCAACTCCCACTCTGTAAGGGCTGGTTGATACTCTCCACAGCTTCACAAATTCCAGACTTATCGCTGTCGCTTTCTCCAAGACCGCAGACCACGCAGCTCAGCGCCAGGTCCCCCCGCCGTCAGAGTGTCCCAGGGATATTCGTGCCCTCCCGAAGGAGGCGAGCGGGCAAACCGGTGTCAGATCACCGTGAAGCCTCGCTCGCTGTGAAATACTGTTAACCTAACCGTCTCCTCCTCGCCGCGCCCAGAGATGCAGAGAGACCCTAAGGTTTGTTCTGGAGGCACAGCGGGCCGGGAAGATTTCGGAGCTCGGGCTTCACCTCGGACAGGTGGCGGGAGGCGTAGTTCCCTAGCTTCGAGGGCCTCCCAGGGTGCCCCAGGCTCTGCCCTCATGGGCTTCGAGTTTTCTCTCGGTTATCTGCAAAGCTACTATTGCGATAACACAAAAACAGTTCAGCTGATGAAAATTCTTCAAAAAACTAAAAAGAAAAATTTACAACTACTCTCTAAGCTGAACCAAGTAGTCTCAAACAAGCATTTGAGGATACCAACAAAAATACCAACACATTACATCAGAAATCTAAAAATGAAAACGGAAACGGTCAAAAATAAGAGGAAAGGGGGGCCGGGGATTTAGCTCAGTGGTTCCGCCACCTGCTTTGCAAGCCCAAGGCCCCAAGTTTGATTCCGGGTGCCCCCCCCAAAAAAAATAAGAGGAAAGGAAGCAAGTTTTCTGAGCTCAGGAAAACAATTCAGAAAAAAGAAAAATCACATAAAAAATGAAGAGTACAAAAAAAAAAGAAGTAGAAAAGACTCAAAGGAGAACAGGTTAAAATATATGATTAATAATGCGAATAAGAGCTTTATAAAAATCAGATCAGCATTAAATAGAAAAAAGTGTGAACAAAGATTTATAGACCTAGCCTAGCTAATCTTTTAAAATTATTTTAAAGAAAAACATTTATTGGTACATTCTAGATATACATAATGATACCATTCATCGTAGGGAATTTGTATCAGCACATGATATATCTTGCTCCCCCTCCTAGATGATCTATGGTTTCTCCTAAGATGGAAGCCATCAAAATAGGCCAACATTTTCTGCATGACTCAGTTTCCCAAGGGACAGACAACACCTCATGCCCACCTTGTCCCTGGCTGGGTCAGACTGTCCCCTTGCTCTGAAGAGGCCATCCATTCCACGGGGGACTCAAACCTCAGGAGCGGACCCAGACGCCTGTGGCCTTTATTCGTGTAGGACAAGAAAACAGCTTCCCAGCTGAGCCAGACACTTGCCAACCCAGTGCTATATTGATAAGGTGACAAGCCACCACATATGGCACATTTATTCTCTTTTTAAGGTTTACCATATAACAAAACATGTTTTTCCAAGACAAAACAGGAAATTGTCTCTCTCTCCCTATTGTCCCTTTCACTAAGAATGTGCACCCTTACTCTATTTACCTTCAAAAATCTCTCCTAGCTCTTCTAAGTTACAGCATTTCTTAGAATAGGATTTTAATTCAAACCTCTCTTGACCGTTACTTGAGTAAAAGCCTCACTGGCCCTTACGGGAATCAAACCTGCAACTTTGACAGTATTAGCACCATGCTCTAACCACCTAAGCCAACAGACCACACACAAAAAAAGATGTTCTACTTCCACATAAAGTATTAAGTTTAAACCACAACCAAACAGGGGAGGGGAAGAGGGAGAAAGGGAAGCAGCAGGAGGAGAGGAAGGACGGGAGAGAGGTAGGAAATGGAAAAGAGACAGTCTGGAGCTCCGCTCTTCGTCTGGCTCAGGGGTTTTGCTGAGGACCTTGAGGTCGCGCCCTGCGCCCGAGTAGGTGCAGACTCGTTAGGCAGGCGTGCGCTGGATCGGTCTGGGTCCCTCTCTGTGAAGATGCGTACACCTTAAGTCAGATGGCTGCGCGGAGAGTGCACCAATCGCCTCCGGGACTCTGACCCCAGCCCACGCAACTCTTCCTCCAGAATGGGGCTGGAGAAGTCACCCACCCTCCCTTCATCACCTTCCATGGTCACCTTTTTTGATAGAACAATTAAAATCTACTCAGCAGCGTTTCAATGCACAATACAATAAACTACCCATGCTTTACATCTCTGTTCTTTTCTTAATTCTACCTCATTATAAATGTGTGCTTTTTAACCTGCTTCACATGTATACTTTCCCTGTACTCTGCTTCTACTTATTCAAAATTTATTTTTAGGTTACATATATAAAAGATCATAGCGTATTTGTCTGCAGTCTGTGTATTTCACTTAGCATAATATTCATTAGGTTTTTTTGTTTGTTTTTTTCCCCCCTGTTGCTGCAAATAGCATCATCTCCTTTGTAAAGGCCACAACACAATTTCTTTCTTCATGTGCTGAAGAATATTTAGGTTGCTTCCATACCTTGGCTATGGTGAATACCACTGCAATAACTAAGGGAGCCTAGATATCTCTATGATATCTCTATGCTGATTTCACTTCCATTATGTCAATACTCATCCAAAGGATTGGGGGCCCCTGGATCTGCACTTTCAGAGAATCTTCCATACTGTTTTTATAGTGCTGTACCAGCTGACATACATGTTTTCCCTGTTCTCTGCACCCACACCAGCACTTACTACCTCTTGCATAGGGGCAACAACCATCCCAACAGGAAGTGGGTGCAAGTGGCATTTCTCTGATTAGTGTTGTAGGCAACTGTCAGAACCTGCAATACTGATTATGCCCAAAGCAGGCTGTGAGCTGTGTGGGCTGCAGAGTTAGCCCCTCCCTTGTTCACAGTAAGAAGGGGAGTTTGACTGAAGCTCTGTGACTCACAGAAGCAGCTCAACATGACCTTCCTGCCCATGGCCAGACCAGAGTGATGGTTGTGAAGCTGTGGGGCTCTTACGAGGTAACATCCTAGCTGAGCTCAGAGGAATCCCACCCAAACTGCATCCCCACAATCATTGCCTTCACAGCTGAAAGGACAGAGCTCTAATTACAACCATGGTTTTGTTTATCTTGCTTCTAATTTGAAAACGCTTTGACTTCTCTTTAAAGCCTTGCCTACATTGGTTTGCATGGCAATTACAAGTGCTATACATCTATACACATATTATACCTTTACCGTAATTAATAAATAATAACATTCAGTAGGTGAGACAGACCAGGGCATTTTGCTGAAGGAGCATGGGCCGTCCCAGTTCACACTTTCTCTTTAATTCTGTCTTAAGGTTTTCTTCAAGCTCATATCACTGGGCAGGTAGGGACTCGACTCCCTGCAGGAGACTCTAACACGCAACTTTTCCAGTACCTGTTGCCCATTTATATTCCTTCTTTGCAAAAATGTCTATTAAGGTCCTTGCTTACTTTGTAATCAGGTTAGACAGTTTATTTTTGATACTGAACTTTCTAAGATCCTTATCCATTTTGTGAATCAGCCTTTTATGGGTTGTGCCTATGTTGTGCAGAAACGTTTGGGTTGGTGGCATCTCACTTGTTTATTCTTTGCTTCTAAGTGTGCTGTATGCCTTGAAGTGGTAGTTTCAGGGTTTTATCCAGTTACTTTTTGGCAATGGATTTGTTGGCTTCCCCCTGCTGTCAAGCCTGTGTGGGTCCCCGCCAGACATTAGTTCTGCCTTGACTTGACCTTTGTATAAATGGAAATAGACCATGTCTAGTCCTGTGCCTGACTTATTTTACTCAATTTAATAATTTGGAGATTTATCTGACTTCACCAGTGGTTCACTTTTTGTTATTGCTAAGTAGCATTTTATTTTATGACTGTATCACACCTTCTCTTCCCATTTATCTACTCATGCACCTTTGCACTGTTTCCAGTCTTTAGCTAGTGTGAATAAAGCTGTTATAAACATCTTACATTATCTTATCCTAGATGCATGCATTTATTATTTGGGAGACTATCTAGGACAAGGTGTGCTGGTCACAGGCCCGGCAGACTGTGTGTTTTTCTCACTAGCAATGGTGGGGTGTTGCACTTCCTTACCACAGGAACTTTTCAGAGGTTTTGTTTGCCTGCTTGTAATTCTTTTGGATATAAAGTAGTATTTCATGTGGATTTTATTATGAATGGTGCACGAGAGGCCCCTCAGACACAGGCTGCAGGAGAAAAAAGCTGAATTTATTCTGCCTGGATGCAGACAGGGCTGAGATTCTGATTTCAGCAGCTAGCTGGGAGACTAAATTTGTAAAGGGTTAAAAAAAAAAAAAAAAAAAGCTGGGTGTGGTGGCTCATGCCTGTAATCCCAACACTGGTGGGTAGGGGGCTGATGCAGGAGGATCACTGTGAGTTGGAGACCAGCCTGGGCTACATAGTGAGTTCCAGGTCAGTCTCAACTACATAGTGAGACCCTGTCTCAAAAAACAAAACAAAACAAAACCAAAAAACAAACAAACAAACAAAGTTTGTAAAGAGAAGGGTGTCATAATCTTAAGGAATCTGAAATGCAATGTTTATGATTGACAGTCAACACAGGTGTGCATGGAGTCTTTAGTGCCAGGGAGATGGAGTATTCTACCCAAAATTTTCTTTATGGCCATCCATTCTGCTTGTCCAGGGCCCCTGCTGTTTACTGTGCAGGTCTCAGTCAGGCCAGGCATGACAGTTTTGATTCACATTTTTCTACTGACTAAGCAATTTGGGCAATGTTTTCCTGTGTTTATTGGTCATTCATTTTTAAATTGAAATGGTTAGTCAAGCACTTTGCCCATTTGTTATTAGCCTCTCTTTTTATTTTTGATTTCAAGAAGTCCTTTATTTAATCTGGACATAAGTCCTTCTTCATATATATGTGCTGTTGCTGTTTCCCCAGGTTTTTTTTTTTTGCCAGTCTTTTCATTTTCTTAATATCTTTTGAGTAGATTTTAACTTTGATAAGATCTAATTCATCTTTTTAAAAAGTATTTTATTCAATTGTGTCCTTTCCAAAAAATACTTGCCTGGTAAAAGTGCATGAAGATATTTTCCCATTTTCCCCTACATACTTGATGGTGATGGCGCAGATTTAGAGCCACGGATGGGTGTGATTAACTCCTTTCCCTGGTTTTACCCAGGTGTTCTAAAATTCTTCCTTCAAAGGAAGAATTCTTTCCTTACGGAAATGGCTCTGTGGCTTTATGGGGAGTTAATTGATCATGTGTGTGTGGTAGTTTAGCTACCATAGGGGCTAATACCCAACCTCAGTGTCCTGGGCTCTGGGGCTCCCCAGGAAATTGCCACCACCTCTGCCTATCACTGGGGGCACCCGGAGAGACCCCCGATATTTGCCACTGCGAGCCTGGGCTCTGGAGGGAGCTTCGAGTGGCCCTGCCCAGGCCCTGGGTGTGTGCTGGGGAAGTGGTGTCTGGAGTCCTCTCTCCCAGGCATAGCGCTCAGGACAAAAGCTCCACTCAGTCCAACTTAGAGGTGGAACTGTATGAGACACATGGGGGATCAGTGGGGCACGATGCTCCCACCTCCTGTTAATTGAAGTATTTTTCATATTGTTGACATCATCCATAAATGAAAATGATAAACAGGTAAGCCACAAATATACCAACTGTTCTGTCCCACTAAATGTTTTAAGGCCTTTAACCCAGCAACCTGCCAACTGTGTGGAGGAGAAGCTTCTGCACACTGCATAGGTGTGAAGTAGGGAACTCCAGTGCTGTGTTTACCAAACGGGCCTCCTCCACCTTTCATATGAGTCCAGGGGGCTGAATTTCAGATGGTGCTTGTGAAAAATAAAATAGCTAACACGAGAGGGAGCCACTGGATGTGGAGGCAGTCAGGGCAGGCCTCTGGAGGAAGTGACATTTGAATTGGGCTGAGTGTGCCGGGAAGCAGCCACTGCAAGGCCATGGGAGGGGTAGTCCCGCAGGGAGAGGGGACAACAGTGAATACCAGGAGGGAAGCAGCTTCAGATTTTAGATCACAGCCACATGAAGTCAAGTGGCTAGCAGGCAGGGTGCAGGGGACAGGGCAGAGCGAAGAAGAGTGCTGGAAAGCCAGAGCAACCAGGGCCGTAGCCCTGGGGGTAGGGTTGACGTCTCGCTAGTTGTGTGCAAGGGATCTGAGCACAGGATAGCCTGTCTGATTTATCTTTAGGAAGAGTCACCATGGATGCCAAGGACAGAATGGACAGTCAGTGTCAAAGGCAGAGCAGGGGCATCGGAAGGAAGCACATTGAAGATTCCCATCCTTTTCGATACAGATGTGGACAGAAAGTAATGCCAGCTGTAGAGGGACTGTGGATGAAAAGTTGAGATGGCTCAGCCCCCTGAAAACATCAGGCCCAGAGCCCACCTCAGGCATATGGTGTACCCCAAATATGAGGACAATCCTTGCCTCAGCCCCCATGAGAGCTCGGTCTGGGATGGCAGGTGCACGGGCAGGGATGCTGAGAAAGCCCCAAACCCAGCCAGATGTCACACTGAACAAAGATGAAGAGAAGGAGCCTGGCAAGGAGGGAATCGGGGAATGAGCCAACAGTTGCGGCTGGACAGAAGTATTTCACTTCTCAGCAGGCCTGAGCCTTTGGCACGCCAGCCTTGGGGCAGAGTAGGGAAAGGTGGAGTTGGACCTCAGCCTGAGGGCTGTGGTGAAATCCAGATGGGGCCAGCTGTCCCCTGGGGAGCAGGGCTGACTGTCCTTACTGGAGATCAGAGCTTCCAGGTTTGGGAGCCAGGAACATCTCACAGAACAATCACAGCTTCTCTCCCATCCCCCCCTCTGTCCGCTGCCTTTCCTTCTCCTCCCAGCTCCCAGCCCCCAGGGTGGGTGTCTCCTCCTGTGGCTGCCCTGGCTCTGTGGGCACATCCACTATGGGTGGCCAAGGGCCCTTGGGATTGGTCCCCACCCCAGCCCTGGGGCTGTGGCAGAAGCCTGGCCCTTCCAGATGGAGGAGAGCACAGCTCCAGGAAGTGATGTGGGTGTGGGAAGGGTGGGAAGAAGCCCAGGAGACAGAACTGAGACAGAACCTTGAGGAGGCGGCTATGTGTCCCCAGAGCCCTGTGTCACAACAGCGCCCAGGGTGAACCCTGAGGGGATGCTTCTGAAGGCTACGCCCTCAACAAGCCTCCAAACTGTGGCTGAGGAGTGGGTCTGCCCTCCCCCAGCCCTGCCGGCACAGCCCTCCCAGATGCAGCCCCTTGCTCTTGGATGCCCTGGCTCTGTATCACATCTGTGCAGTGTGGTTCACCCAGCTGTGGTGTGTGCTACAGCTGCACAGAATGCGTACAAGGATGAGGAGACAGCAGAGAGGCTGGGAGAGCATGAGGGGAGGAAACAGGCAGAGAGAAAGAGGGAGCAAGAGCCACTAGGAGAAGCATGGAGACAACCATGAGAGTCAGAGACCTGGGCAGAGCAAGTGGGAGAGGAGAGCTGAGGGGAGGAGAGGAGGTGAGGAGAGACTAGATGTGCACAAGAGGCACACTCAGGCAGATAGAAAGACAATGCACAGGGAAACAGCAGCCAGGAAAGAAGAATAGCCACAGACCCAGCAACACCAGACGTCCAAAACTAAAGCAAAAAAGGAAGAGACTGGGGACTGGACAGACATGCTGTGGGGCAGCTATGAGTGGGCCAGGCTGGGCTTGAGGCCTACAGCAGCACCCAGAGGAGGAACTGGAAACTGAGGCTGGAGTCAGGGAAAGTGGCTGGCAAGGCTGGGTGCTGTAAAGCCACATGTCCTGGGCATTCAGCAGGGAGACAGCGGCTCCCCTACTCACTGACCACCAGTATTGGTGCTGTTTTTCTATAACCTTTACTCGGCTTGCACACAAGTGGGCTGTGTGCAGGGTGGGTGCTGAACCCAGGTCCCGGGGGTTCCCTACTTCAGACAAACAGCTTCCTTTTGTCCCCCAGTGAAGGAGGGGTGCTGTGTGGGGTTCAGGCTGGGACCCCCATGTGCCTCTCTTCTTGTGCCTGCCCAAGCCAGGTCTGCAGCTGCTGCAAGATACTCTGTGGAGAGCAGGACAATTTCGGGTTAGCCCCAGTGTGGGCAGAGGAACAGGGAAGTGGGCGGCACTGGGGCCTCCTCTCTTACCAGGCGCCCCTGGCGGAGGCTGGCGGGGTCTGAGGGCCTCTCAGGGGCCATGTCTGCGCAGTGGGAGGCCCCCGGGATGAGCAGGGCTGTCTCCGATGGTTGTGTGACGCTCAGCACATGCCAGGGGTCAGTGTCTCCTGAGGGAAGGGAGGGCGGTTGGTCTGGGCAGGGGAGAAGCCCGCAGCTCCCTGCTGGCTGTGGTGCTCACCATTGACAAACAGCACCCGGGTGGCACCTGGGGCCTGGCCTCCATAGTGGGAGTTTGTCTGGACCACAGCTCGGGCTACTGATGAGGCTGAGAGCCCGAACACCTGCTCACATAGCTCCAGGTGCGAGGACAGTGCTGGGAGCTCAGAAAAGGGACAGTCAGGGTCCTCACAGGTGACATCTGTGGAGGGAGGGAGACACCTGTGAGTGTGAGGACGCCTGAGCCAGTGACCCACTGTCCTCCCCAGTGATGCCCTCAGTGACCGACTGGTGACCTCACAGCATTGTCAGAGAGACCCCCCACTCTCTAGATAGACCCATCCTGGGGTTATGAGCTGTGATAAACACAGGCTGGAATGTGGGGGTCCCCAAGGGAGCTAGATGGGCTCAGGGATGGAATAGGGGGAGAACCCAGCAGTGATGGGAAGACAGAATAACAGACAAAGGAACAGGATGTGCAAAAGTTCAGAAGTAGAGGGCAGGTGTCTGGAGTGACAAATGTTCACACCAGATCATGTCTGCCCTACTTACAATCCACAGCTCCCTGTGCTGCCAGGGCAAATCCAACCCCTGACCGCACACCAGTCCCTTCCTGCCTGCACCGCCTTTGGGCACTGATGGTGTGCTGGGCTACTGGCATGCAGTGGCAACCAGAAGCCACAGGCTCTGCTGCCACAGGACTCAGGACGGATTGGGGTGGGGGATGGGCAGTCAACAGGCCTGAAAGCTCTCGAGAAGGCTGGGAACGGAGGACTGGGCTGCAGGGGAACCAGGGATCTCCAGGTGATGGAAGGTTTGGGGGCGGACCTTATGCTACAGAGGAGGAAACTGACAGGAAGGTGACCCAACCACCTGCTTGGCCACTTGCACAGGACCCTCCCTCTGGCAGGAGACCCGTGTGTTAAGAGTGAAATGTGTGAGGCCTCACAATAACCACAGTGAGTACTTACGCAACACTTGCTGTATACCATGTTATTTCTATCATGCTACAGCTGTTACTTCCTTCAGTTCTGGGAGGGAAGGTCTGCTTTGTACTACTTTTGGTGTGGAAACCCAGGCATTGGAAGGTCAGGTGGTCCCTTTTTTGTTTTTGTTGAGGGGCTTTACCAGGGATTGAACTGAGGACCTTGTGCTTGTGAGGAAGGTGGTAGAACCACTGAGCTAAGTCTCTGGCCCTCATAGGGAGGTCACTGGAGCACTTTTACTGTAAATCACTATCCTCACAGCCTCCAGAGATGTGGGAAGAATTTTGAACTTAGCTTTGGGGTGGGCTGCCCAAATTTAACACGCAAACAGCATGCATATATTCAGATAGATAAGCCACTGTTTTAAATACACACAGTATTTGGGACACTTTATACTGAAATTGTTGGTGTTTCAAAATTTAAATTTAACTGTGCATTCTGCTTTTTATCTGGTAACCCATCCTTGGGTCACCAAAAACGTAGGAGAGCAAGGCTACCTTTGGGTGCTGTGTCAAAGTGGGGTTGTATGGGTGAAGCGACCCCTGGAGACCAATGAGGAGGAGGAGGAAAGAAAAGGGAGGGGAGGGACAGATGGGAGGCTGCCCAGGACAGATGGCAGAACTCTGACTGACAACCTGTGGACAAGGGGAGGAGGCCTCTAAAAGGAACGAAGCATTGCAGACACCCTAGGAGGACCACAGGAAGTCCGCGTGTGAGCACAGTGGCATGGCCCACCCTTGCCAGCGCGGCACCTGCGGGTACACAGGCCTGGAGCCCGGGTGCAAAATGTATGCCCGCGATGCGGGCGAGGCCAGTCACTCACAGAAGCCAAACTCCGTACACGTCTGGTACAGCCACTGACGGTCGCCCACGCCGGACTCCGGAGGCACCGTGGCTCTCAGCTGCCTCATAGTCTGCGCCCGGGAGAAGCTGAGACACCTCTGCCCCAGGCTGTGCCTGACGATCTGGGAACAGCGCACCCTTTCATTGCTCCGCTCTCCACACCCTCCCGCCCTTGGCCCAGGGGCCCTGTCCCACGCCCGCCAGACATAGAGGAGAGTTGCGAGCCAGGGTCAGGGTCGGGCAGGTGGCTGGCAGGTCTCATGGGGTGGGGCCTACCGCCCGCAAGACCTTGGGCCAGGGATGGTCCTGACCTCGGTTTCCGCTTCTGTACACAGGGACAAAGTTGATACTTGTCTCCTGGGAACCCAATGAAATACAGATTCAGTGTCTGTAACACCCGGTCCAGCAGGGCCGGAAAGTGACAGCTGGACAAAGACCACGGGTTCCAAGGCCGCGCCTGTCCTAGGAGAACCCTGTTCTCGGGATGCATTTTTTCATTCTTTAACTGCTAAGCCAGCTTTTGCTGCGCGTGGGCACTGCTCCACATCCAGAGGGGAGGACGGACAAGATAGGCAGCGGAACAGTCAGTGTCTAAGTCTGGCATACTGCGTGCCAGAACGTCAGCCCTGAGGGTGTCTTGTCCATTTTACAGATAGGGAAACTGAGGCTCAGAGGGGCTACTAGCTCGCCTGAACTCACTCAGCGGGAGGAGGTGGAGAAACAACTCTGGGCCACTATGTGGATTCGTGCGGAGCGTGTGAGTGTGCGTGTGCGTGAGGGTGCAATGTGCTCACCTGCGCCGCCCGTCGCAGCCCACGGTAGGACGCGGGGTAGCTGCCGTTGCGCGCGCCCTCCAGCAGGAGTCCGCAGAGCTGGGCTACTAGCTCGCCTGAACTCACTCAGCGGGAGGAGGTGGAGAAACAACTCTGGGCCACTATGTGGATTCGTGCGGAGCGTGTGAGTGTGCGTGTGCGTGAGGGTGCAATGTGCTCACCTGCGCCGCCCGTCGCAGCCCACGGTAGGACGCGGGGTAGCTGCCGTTGCGCGCGCCCTCCAGCAGGAGTCCGCAGAGCTCT
>NW_022900922.1:38709953-38711417 GCF_012274545.1 Fukomys damarensis | reverse complement strand
CGTCCGCCAGCCTGGGTGAGCGGGGGCGGTAGTCGGGTGCCCAGGTCGTCCCACTCCCCGCGCTCGCCACGCCGCACCCCCGAAGCTCGTGCTCAGGCCCACGTGACCGTCCTCCTTCCCTTCGGAAAGCCCACTTCTCCCGGATCGAGTTAGAGGGGAGCAACTTCCAAGGCAGACAAATTGCACTTGACAAATACAGGGGGAGTAACAGGCGAGCAGGCAGAGTCTGAGGAGGGGAAGGGGAAGGGAGGGAGCCCTCTGGGGGCTGAGTGAGGCCCGGAGTGGAGCACCCCAGGGGACAGAGGATCTGGATTGCGTGCACCTCCTCCCTCCAAGGCGCGTTGTCTTTCCCCACTCCGGCTTGGCTGCAGTTGGAGCCGGCTTAGCTGGGGAGTCTGCGGTGTGGACAGACTCGAAGGGGAGGGGCGAAGAGAAGCGGACGTGGGCAGCGGACGCATAGCACAGAGGTGGCCGACACACGTCTCCGACTCCGTCCACTCACGCGTGGCGGCTGGACAAGTAGCGGAGCTGGGTCAGGCCCAGGCCCCCGGCAGGTACACTGAGGCCATAGAACCGATGCTCCAGACTGATCACCAGGGCGCCCCAGGCCGGGGCCAGAGCGGCAGGGTGTCCTGTGGAGAGCAAGGGCGAGCTGGGTACAAGCCCCGCCTCGCACAAGCAGCTGCTCTCCCTGTCCCAACCCTCACCTGTCATCACGGAGCCAGGGCCCAGGCTGCCCTCACCCCCCAGGTGCAGGAAGACCGGCCGGTCCTGCCCAGCCCAGTGCTGGTCGTTGACCCAGTACCGCTGCGGGGGAGGGAGGAAAGGCCTGCTGAGCGCCAGGGTCTCCCTGTGGCTCTGCAGTGGGCTTGGTGGTGTGCCGGGGCCGGGCAGGCGTATGCGCTCCTCTCTCCCGTAACGTCCTCCCCCAGAGGAGGTCTTTTAGGTCCGCGTTTCCTTCTGCAGTTCCAGACTAGGGGTGGCTGACCCCTGGCAGGCCCTCGCGGGGATATTCTCGAGTTCTGGTGAATTTAGGGAAGGACCCCAGGTGCAAAGACTTAGGGCGTGTGTGTGTGTGTGGGGGGGTGGCTCTGAGTGGTAGAAGGTTCGTTCTTTCATCCGGGAGAGATTTCCGACTGCTTCTTGTGATCGCGTCTCACTTCTGCTAGTGTGTAGACTGGGATTTCGGGGTGATCTAAAGGACAGGCGGGTAGACGGCAGGGAAGGACAGCGAGAGAGAAGCACAGAGTACAGGCCCTGAGGGACAGTACGTGGGACACAGGAAAGTCAGGAGAGTGAAGGGACAGGCGAGGACACTGAGGTGCAAGGGAGGCAATGGGGGCAAGAGGCCTCACCTGCAGGAAGATGCGGCCGTCCGACGCGTTGAAGGGGTCCAGCGGCTGCTGCAGCCATCCCGCCCTGGGGCCCTGTGCCCCCGTGCTGCCTGACAGCTGCCGCACGCGC
>NW_022900922.1:38694977-38709669 GCF_012274545.1 Fukomys damarensis | reverse complement strand
CGCAGAGCCAGGCCAGGAGCAGGGCGTGCAGCCAGGATTCTCCGGCCATGCCTCCGCGTGCGCTCCCCTGCGGGCTCCAGTCCTTTATCCCGCCCGGGCAGCGTCTCCAGCTCAGCCGTGAGGCAGAGGCTCCAGTTTCTCCGACGCCTTCCAAGTCAGGCGTCCGTTGGAATCGTTACCGCGGGACAGGACGCGGGCATCCGTACACCATCTCTGTGCCGGCCTCCCCCGTCTCCGTTTGTCCTCGGGCCTCAGCCCCGCTGGCGCCACGCTCCCGCCAGCCTCAGCGCCACTACGGCCCGGTCTCCCCATCTCCATCCCGCTAATCTCAGTCTCTGGTCCCATAGCCCCCACCTGTGCAATCGCCCTCTGGCTGCTCAGCACCCATCAACCTCCGTGACCCTCCAGCAGCTACTATTCCTCCAGGAACCTGGGGTCTCCCAGTCCCGTCCCTCCCCCCCGCCGCCTCAGTGGCATCTCTGTTGTTTGTTCAGAAAGATCTTCCACTGTCAGAGTTTTGAAAATGTCAAGACCTGTGGCCCTCTACTCCTAATTTTATTCTGTATTCCTTTGCAAGGTAGTTGTCACTACAAGGAGTATTCTACATATTTTTCAAAAATTTATATGGTCATTGTCTGTCCCTTTACCAGGAAGTAAGCACCATGACAATAGGGTCTCTCATCTCTTTTGTCCATTATTTTGCTAACCAGCTCCCGAAACTGGACATAGTAGGAGTTAACCAATATTTCCTGGGTGAGCGAATAATCCATCTGGTAGCATTGCTGGTTTTATTTTTAAAATATAAATTTGATGACTTCTCCCCACCTCCAGTGGCGTCAGTTCTATGCCACTGTCTTACTTTTCTCATTGCTGAGACACCCACAAGTTAAGGGAGGAAAGGTTTAGGGTTAGAATAAGGTATAAAGGATAGAAAGAGCTGCATCTTCTTTTGTTGCTCACAGTAGAGGTTTCAGGCCATAGTTGGCTGGCTCCAAGGCAGAGTGGCACCTGGCAGAGGGGCAGGGCAGAGGAGAAAGTTTACTGCAGGCAAAGGCAGCAGAAGCAACAAAGGACCTTAACAGTGTCTTTCTGTCCCTTTATCTTATCCAGGCTACTCAGGGTGGGCAGCCTTCACACCATTAATCCTCATGCCCTTGAGCCTAGCACTGCACCATGAATCCTAGTGTCACACACTCTGGACCCTGCCACCTCTGACAAAACCTGAGACTTTGGGGGACATCCAGACACAGCCATAACAGCCACCACCATCTTGGACTTGGAGGATCCTGGGAACCCTTGAATTGCCTTTCTGTTCCTGCTCATGTGGCCCTCTAAACTCTCCATGACTATTTGCACTCAGTTCCCATTCCCACCCTTCTTCCTAGACAACCACTAATCTACTTTCTGTCTATGGATTTGCACATTTTTAACATTTCAGATATGGTACTAAGGATTAAATCTAGGGCTTTCACACTGAGCTACATACCTAGCCCCTTTTTATTTTGAGACAGGTTCACTCTAAGTTTCCAGGGATGGGCTCACATTTGTGATCCTCCTGCCTCAGCCTCTTAGAGTGCTGGGAATATGGGTGTGAGTCATCATGCTAGGTTAATGTGTGCTGTTTTATGTTTGGCTTTT
This sequence comes from Fukomys damarensis, assembly GCF_012274545.1. Classification (NCBI taxonomy): domain Eukaryota; kingdom Metazoa; phylum Chordata; class Mammalia; order Rodentia; family Bathyergidae; genus Fukomys; species Fukomys damarensis. Next base: position 38,708,031 of record NW_022900922.1, on the reverse strand, counting down.
TTCCACTTTGCATAATGTTTTTGAGGTTCATCAATATTGTAGCAGGTGTTATTTTTTTCTATTTATAGCTGAATAATAGTCTACAGCAGACTAGATGACATTTAATTTATTATCAATTGATGGGCATTTGAATTATTTCTACTTTTTGCTATTAGAAAAATGTTAATCTGAACATTTATGTACAAGGCTTCTTGTAGAGGTATGTTTTCATTTATATATATATATATATGTATATATATATATGCAGTTGCTGGATCATATATTAGAATGATATATAACTTTTCTTGTTTGTTTTTTGAGACAGGGTCTTGCTATGTAGCCAAGGCTGACCTTGACCTTACAGTGATCCTCTTTATTAAGCCTCCCAAATGCTGGGATTTCAGGAGTGAGCCACCATACCTGGCTATATATAGCTTTTTAAGAAACTGCTGAACTGTTTCCCAAAGTGGCTGTGCTATTTGTGTAACTGTTCAGACTCCAGAAAGCAGAGGCAGACAGGTAGGAAGGCCACACCTTCATACACAGACCCGCTGAGAAGTAGACCTGAGAGACACCAGGGAAGGATCATGGAGTAGAGTCAGAGTGGCCAACTGTCCTCAGTCTGAAAAGGACCTGCTCATTGCAGGCCACACCTGCACTTGAGTTCAGCAGGTCACACTCATCTTGGGTGCAGTCAGGAGGTTGCTCGAGAGGGGCAGGATCCCCTCTCAGGTCAGACCCTGCAGGTGTGAAAGTGCCTGATGACCTCTGTCAAGCTCATGAGTGAAGTTCTAAGACCAGTTTGCTTGTTTATGTTGATCTCTCATCATTTTTATTAAGGGTTTATGAAGGCAAGGAGGGCCAACCTTGAAGCCCAAGACCACTGTGAGAAGGTCTGTGGTGGTGTGGCGTGGCTGAGTAGTTCAGCTGGGCTCAGTGTGGGCCTAACAACTGAGAAGTTTCAAGTTTGCTGCCAGCGCCTCTGCTCGGGTTTTGTCCCCCTGAACTGTTGTTAGTGTTGCTAGTGGAAGTCATCTCTCAACCTTAGCTGTGAAAGCAGGAGCTGTTAATGTATCTCCTGTATGTATTTTCTTTTTCAACTCTTCACAGCCCTCTATACCCATGCCCTTTTCAGGCAGGAAGCACAGTGCGTTTGTGCCTTGGCATTCTCAGTGCCTCATCCAGTGTGTTAGCCATTTTGTTTGCTTTTCCAAGAGACTGCAATTTCCTCCCAGCTCCTCTCCACCCTGCAAAGAGGGTCAGGAATCCCAGGGGCAACATGAAGAAGGGAGACCCATCTGTCTGACACACTTCCCACCCCTGCCCCTTCCTGTTGGACTTTTCCTAGGGTCACCCACTCTGTCCTTTGGCCCCTTTTAAGGTCCCCTCTTCTGCACAGAAGCTGAGGCATTCTTCTCCAAAGCCTCCACATCCTGGAAGGAACTGGACTCCGGAGGACTTCTTGTTATTGTACAGTTTCTGATTTGTACCTTTTAAATATAAGCCAGTGACCTGAAAAGGAATCAGTGCTCAAAAAATAAACCCTAGAATCCATCTTCTGTGCCTGCCAGCTAACACTTGTCTGGTAAAGACTGGAATGGAAGTGGGTGTGGAGAGGTGCTGAGGTGCCAGGTGTGGGATCTGGAGCATGTGCCCCCTTGGCCAGGAAGGTCCAGTGCCTGTCTCTGGCTCACTCACATTTCCTTCAGCTCTGTACTAAATATGTATGTACAGGACATACATATGTGCCGTACTATATCTCTATAGATGATGTTGCAGTCTTGATTGATGTTCTGTGGGATATATTTGGCTCTTTTTGCTCCTAATGAACTGATCTGCATCACTGCCTGCTCCCCTGTAGCATGTCTAGCTGGAAGAGAGCCACAGGTCTTGTTTCTGACAGCTCTTCCATTGCAGGGCCGGGCCCCGCTCTCCTCCAGATCACACACAATCAAGTCCTTACTGACCTCTCCCCAGCACCCCATGCCAGCTTCACCCTCGCGGGTCATAGGCCCTGTTCACGCAGATTATTCATATATTTCCTCACTGTGTTGAGATAATATTTCTCTCTGCACTAACTCCATAGGCAGGGATGTGAACTTGTTTACCTTCTGATTCCCAGTGGCCGACCTGGCCTTCTCCCGTTGGCCGGCGGGCCCACCCAGTGGATCAGAGGATGAGCTCGGGACCGTGGGCTCCGGCTCCTCCAGCCCGCGTCCCCACCCGCCGCTCCTCCCCATCCTCCTGGCTCCGCGCCCTGCTCCGGTGCCACAGGAAACCGCTCCTCCCTGTGCATCTTCTAGCCCGCGTCGGAGCTCTGCGCGGAACAGTAGGAGGACGGGAAAGAGAGCTGGGAAAGCATGGAGGGAACCAGCCCTTTTAGAAAGGAGAGAACATTTTCAACCTGGCTGAGAATATGCCCAAACCGTTGCAAATTAGAATATTGACTTTAAGTAAAAACAGATAATGTGAGGCTGGCTAGCTCAGTCGGTTAGAGCGTGGTGCTAATAGCATCAAGGTTCCAGGATTGACCCCTCTAGTCACTTGTTTGTCTAAGGCTCTCATTTTCATTCAAACTTCATTTTACCTCATTGAAGTAACCTTATCTGCTATTCCTCCAACACGGGTGTGTGTGTGTGTGTGTGTGTGTGTGTGTGTGTGTGTGTACTCCATATCTGTGTCTTTTGGGAGACTCTCCAGGACTAATTTTTTTCCTTTAAATTTTTGTTCAAATATCGCCAGTATTCTTTTTCTCCTTAGCATATGTTATCATTCAATCTAACTGTTTACTTTCTAAAATTTCTGTGATCTTGCCACTAAAAGAGAAGTGTTTTTTTTCCTAATTGGTTCACAAGTATCATCCCAGTACTTAGTGAGCATCAGACACACAGAACACATCTATAAGGGTTCACTGAATGAATGGTCAACTTTTTCTTTGAGGAAAAGAGAACATTTGCTTGAAAAGGGAGGAGAGAGGAGCAACAGTGCCTGAGGCTGGGCCCTTCAGATGCGATTTGTTTGTGAGAAAGGCAGCTTCCCTTTCTGAATTTCACTGGAGGGCCCGCTTGGTGTTAGATCCTTCCAGTTCCCTTCTCTCCTTCCAGGATCTGGAGGCCAAGTGGAGTTGGAGTTATTCAAACTGGGATTTAAAGAGAAGGAAGCTGGAAGGGTCTCTTGATTTCACAGAATCTCTAGAGGGTCTTGACCTCCACCAAGGACAGGAGTTCGCTGATCTGTTTTAGCAATTAGGGGTGGTGGGAATCAGTAGATGTCCCGGGGTCGCATCTCTGACTATGGTCTGCTTTCTAATTATCTTTGCTTTTCTGGTTCCACTTAGCCCGTGAAGATCCACAAGGACTCTGTACCTCATACTTGCATTTTTGGGGTGCCGAGGACTGGTTTATAGGTCTCCTTGAAGGTGACCTGCCAGTCTTGCATGGACTGCCTTTGAGAACTCTGGCCCAATTTCTGGTGATGTGAGTTTAAGGGTCAGTATTCCCTGCTAGGAAACAGGGACACTTCCCCAGAGCCTGGTCACTGTTGTCACAGGACTCAGAGGGTGAGCATCATCTGCTAAGTGGGGCCAACCACAGGGCAAGCTAGCGATTGCCAAGTCGGGGTTCCATGGAGGACTCTTCAGGGGCTCTCTTAACATTTGAGCATAGCGAATGCAGGACCAGACTTTGTGTCTCTTTGTCCTGAAAAGTAAAAATAGAAGAGAAACATGGAATGGAAATGGATGGGCGGCAACTTGCTATCACGGAGTTCTCAAAAATTCCTTATCTCCTCGAAGGAGTGTGGCTTCTCACACTGCTCTGAGGGAACTGCCATTTGACTTCAGGACAGTTTTATCTGCACTGCATCTGGCAAGTTTATCCCAGCAGCTATCCCCATGAACATGTAAATGTGATGCTTGGCCCTATCTTTAAAAAGCTTCTCTGGACTCAGCCTCTGCCTCTAGGTAATGGTCCATTTCTCTGATGACTTCATTTAACAATCTCTAAAGAGTTACCCAAATTTACTAGCTGCGGTCTCCCCTATTCTTTAAAACCTTCAGAATTTTGGAATCGCCACTGCTCAGGGACTTCTGGTCCAGGTCACCAGTGAGCTCTGGGGTGTAGCTGGTGGCAGAGTTCTTCCCTAACAGTCACCAGCAAAGAACAAACACAAAACAGGACCTCAGCTCCCAGTCTTGTCCTATTTTCTCTGGGTGACAGACACTACCCTTCTAAAGACATTCTCTTTAGTCGAATCCCAAGACACTGCAGTCCTGATTGTCTCTCCGCTCGATGGCTCCTCCACCTCAGTACCCCTGGTGACAGCCCTGTCTCCTCTGGTCCTCTGCACAAGCCACCTTGAGGATGGGATGTCTCAGGACATGGTCTGTAGACACTCTCTGGCGACCTCGGGACTGCCACTTGGAACTCATGGGCGGTCGACCACTCCACTGGACTCCAGCTTTGCCTGTCTGATCCATCCATCCCTACTGGTACAGTGGGGTGTGTGTGCTGGTCCACAGATTCCCAATAATCCTGCTCCACCAACTCTTCCTTGATGTGGTTAATGACAGGTTCATTCCTACAGTTTTTTTTTGTTTGTTTGTTTGTTTTGAAGAAGCACCTTCATTCTTTCTTTCACTCCTCACTTCCGTTTTCTCTGGAATCCTTCCTCTTTGTTCTCTCTGGAAAACACAGCTGCCTCCAGCTCCCTCTCTCTCCTGCCCAGGGTCCCAGCTGAACTCTGGCACTCTGGCCGCAGGGACATAGCGCCTCTCCTCCATCCTTCCCTCTGTTCTCTGTGCCAAACCCTCTCCCCAGAGCTGGTGCAGGCCTCTGGCTTCACCTCTGCAAGCCCAGCTCCCTACATGTGCTCAGAGTAAAGGCAAAGTCCACCAGAGCTGGCCCAATAGGGATGCCATGCTCTGTCCTCTGCTATGGTCCACAATCCAGTCGCTGCTTTTTGCCTGGGGCAGGTTGAAATGTGAAACATTCAGATAGATTTTACAAACCATGGCATGTGTTTCCACCCAGTTTCGAACCAGGGACCTTTTGCGTGTTAGGTGAACATTATAACCACTACACTATGGAAACTCATTCCCTAGTAGTATTTTACTTTCATATGGTAGTTAAGAAGTGAACCTTAAATTTATCTTTCAGATTATTTGCTTGTCCCTCCCTCCCTTCTTTCCCCTCTTTCTTACCCCCTTTCTCTCTTGCCTAACTAATCGCAGCATGTTGTCCCACCCACCCGTGGCGCCCCAGAAACTCAGCGCTGCTCCTGTCCCAAGGGGAGTGAGGCTCAGTTCCACACCACTGTTCCTAACTGAGACTCAAAGGAAGGCGCAGTGTCTATGCAAGGCTGTGTGACAAGACAACAATAGTATGAATATTGGAAGAAAGCTGATTGAAGTTTTAAAAAATTGTATTGGTACATTTTAGGTATACAATATAATGACATTCATCACTGCAGGTTTGTACCTTTACATAATATACCTTGATTCTTTTTTCCCCCGTTTGATTGTGTAAGAGCCTAACTGAACTAGAGTGACTCCATGTTGACCAGCAAATGACCCAGAGACTTGTTCCTCCCCACCCCTTATAGGATAACTAATGATTAATTGTGAATTATTAGATAACTGCTTGGGAGTATCTGGGAAACTAGAATGAAACTGTAATGAACATAGAGACCCAAAATCAATCACTCCACTCCTTACTTGTCTGGAATGTTCTGGACACCACAATCTAAATTGTAAATAGAGCAATGGATAATCGATCTGCTGATCATTAGTACGTAACAGTCGAGTACATGATTGACCACCAGCTCAGATCAACTGACTACATGCCTTTGTCCCCTTTTTGTAAGTTTTGAATGTACCCCCTCCCCCCATAGCCCTATATAAAATGGCCTCTGATTCTGAGCTAGCTGCCTCTCTGAGCTACTTGGCTTTGGGAGTGCCGTCTGGCCAGACTAATAAAGGTCTATTTGCCAACCTGCCTGGTGTGTTCCTTCCTGGGTGACTCTCGCTGTCTGACAAGCTCCTGGAGCCTCGCTGAGCTTTTGGGCCCAGCATCGTGGAGGCCTCTTGGCTGTTCACGCTCCAGGAGTAGAAGTGAGGCTTTAAGTCTTACAGTTGAAGGTTTTTGTTTTTTTTAATTTCTTCCTAGAATGATATGTGTTGCTACATGCTCATCTCTGTTCCCATGGTAGCATAATGGCCAATATGATGCACAGCTCTCTATTATGTCTTCAAGGGTGCATCTCCTTCTGAAAGACCAAAACATTGCTACCACTAACATCCATGCAGGGTATGGTCTAGGCCTGTGTGACACTGGCTGTGTGGGGTTCTATACAACTGGGGAGCTGAATGTCTGGATACCTGGGCTTGGGCAGTCTTCACTCCAAACTACTGCACTTTCCCAGAATGCTTGCAAGAGTATAAATTCTGCCAGCAGTTATGAGAGCTACTACATCCTCATTCCTGCAATCATTGATGTGCCCAGCTTTCTAATTCTGCCAGCCTAAAGTATCCAAATGATACCTGATTTTGTTATGCATTTTATAAACCACTAATAATACTGTGTTTAAAATACTTTTTTGCGGGGGTTGCCAGAGATGAAACTTGGGACCTTGTGCTTGCTTGCAAGGTGGGTTTCTGAATTTTTCCATTGTGGCTTTCTTGAACATGTCTTTGATTTAGATGGAGCAAACTGCATCAGTGTTTTGCTGAATTGTTGATTTTTAACAATTTCTTAAAAGTGATTTTCTGTCCTCTGAGTCATGAAGGTATTTTCTAAATATATTTCCATTAACTTTTCGGCTGTCATATATAGGTGTTTAAACTCCAGATAAGCATATTTTCTAAAATATACGTGATGCACCATATAGAACCCTACTCTTCCAACAGGTCCTTTCCTGCCTGAGGGACTGAACCTCCGAGCTTGGTGAGTTCCTGGGGCGCTGGTTTCTTTCTGAGCCAGGGCCCCCCAGTCGGAAGAGTTAATCTCTACTCTCATGGGGAAGCCTATGCAACCTTCTCCCCTCGCAGCTCAGCTCGTTCTTCCGGTTCTTCGGGTCAGCCACATAACAGAGGCACTTACTTTTGTAACTCCGATGTTTGTACATGGACGCTTCACCACCCTACTTCCTCTCTGGTTCTAGGATTCCCCACAGAGGTTCAGATATCCGCTGGGCCCTGTCGTCCGGACAGGGGGAACGCACGCACGCGTGTTTAAGTCGGCGTCTTGGATTCAGCCTCCAGTGCGTGCACAGGGCTCCCACACCACCTCCAGGAGCTCCTCTCTGTGTAACGGACGCCCTTGGGCCGGGACAGGGAGGCCTCGGATCCAACGAGTTCCCTTCCGGAGCAGCAGGGACTCAGCCGCATAACTTTTTCTGGGAGCAGGACGAAGAGGTCTAGGTTGCTGAAGTCCCACCCCTTCTCCGCTTTGCTTTTTCTTCCTGGATCCTAAGTGCTGACGGAGTAGGGTCGGGAAAACTGACTATCCCTGCAGTGTCCTGTGCTTTCTTGTTCTTAAAATCATAATCCTTATTTGACTGCAAGTCCTTGGGTTAAGGAATGGTTTGTGGTTCCCTAACTCCTAGCATGATGAGTGGCACAAATGAGTGGTGAAATAGGCCTTGTTAAAGATAAGTTTTTCCAGTGATTTCTTTCTAAAAGAAGTATTACACGTTTGTAATACTCTTCAACTGTATGTTTCACAGGTGGTACCTTACAATCCCGCAAAGATCAAAAATTGTAAATAGAAAACAACTGAACCAGGTGCTTACCGGGATGGCTGAGTGGTTAAGGCGTTGGACTTAAGATCCAATAGATTTAAGTCTGCGTGGGCTCGAACCCCACTCCCGGTAGAATGTGTTGCTCATTGCTCATTGTTTTACTTAGGGGCTCGCATAATTAAGTCTAAACGCTCTTAAAGCTAACAGTGGTGGACCTGGTGATGAGGACAGTTTCGCTTTTTTGCACAAGAACTTCATCTCCTCGCACAGACTGCCTGGAACAGACAGCGGGGTGCTTTGCGGGGTGGGATGGGGGGCGGCCCCCACCCCAAACTCTTCCAGAGCTGAACCCTGCAGGAATTCAGCGCAGAGCGAGGTCCTAGCCCTTTGTTCACAGGCGCCCCTCCCGCCTCCCCTCTTCTGAGCTTGGAATCTGAAATTGAGAAGCTCCAGCTTTGCCAAGGAGCGGGAGACCCGGAGAAGGGAGCCGCGGTGTGATCCAGGCCCACCGGGGGAAGCAGATGGAAGCCGCCCCGGGGACAGCAGTGGCCCCGGGAAGGACAGACTGCGCCATCCCGCTGTTCCCTGCCAGCTGCTCTGGGCCGAGGGCTGCAGAGTGGTCACCGACCCGCTTTGCTTTAGGTCCCCTCCGAAGCTCTTTGGATTCCCCCCAGCAGTGAGCATAAAAATCCTCTTCATCATCGCCAGCGCTAGACGTTTTTGTCGCTTAAATGTCTAGCCATTCAACCGGGTATGTCTTAGGCCTGCTATGGTTTTAATTGTCATTTCCTGAAAGAGTAAAGTGTGCTTTCATGAGTTTACTCAACACTCGTGTATTGTTCAAGAGCAAGCTGTAACGTGCCCATTTTAAATTTTTTTCTTATTATTGAGTTTTGAGAGTTCTTTGTATGTTTTGGACACATCATAATGATCAGATATGTCTTTTGCAAATATATTTTTCCTTGTAGAACATATTTTCATTTTCTTTGTGGAGAAATCATTCATTTGGGTAAGGCCTAATTTCTCACATTTATTTGTATTTGTTTTTTTCGGGGGGCGAGTAGTGCTAATCCCATTTTTCTTCTATATTTTCTACGAGAGTGTGCAAGCTCAACTTGAGTACTTGATCCTAGGAATTCTAGAGTTTCTTTCTGGTCCACATTTAGAATTGAGCAGTTCATAAGACACTGAATTTTAGCTGAGTTTTTCTTAGCTTCTTGAGTGGAGGACCCTTCTCCTCCCACTGCAATGTGTGAACTATTATTTACATCTCATTTCTGCATGGATGCATCTTTTTTTTCCTTGGATTTCAGCCTATTTGGTTACTGTATGACTGCAACTCTTATGGAGTTGAGGAAAATTATATATTTTTGCACTACCTGGACTTTCCTTTGTTAGGTTAGGAGCAAAACTCCTTTTAGCTTTCTGCATCCTACGTGGGTGCTGAAGTCCTGAGAGTTTTATATGAACACGAGTGCTGGCATCCTCTTCATGCCCACCATGCTACTTTGCTCATCCTCAGCAAAATGGAAATCAGAGATAGACCAAGATGCTGTTTTAAAGATAGATCTGTTGTGTCTCTGTCCAAAAGTCCACTGAGAAGGAAGAAAGGGAGAGAATGAGAACAGAGAGAAAGAAAAAGAAACAAAGGAAGAGAGGAGGAGAAAAAAAGAAAGGGAAGGAGGAAAGGAAGGGAAGAAGAAAGGTGTTCATAAACACAAAAGGACAAAAAATGGGAAAATACAAAGTAGCAGCAACATTTTAAAAGTTAAACAGAAGAAGAATTAGTGTGCTACACAAAAAGTTTTATTTTAAGATAGAATTGGGGAAATCAGAAAAAGACTACAACTCACCTTATGGAAAACAATTCCCTAAATTTATGGAATTGGTGATTTGGGTGTGTGTACATGTGGGTGAAAATGGGGTTGAAAATAGAACTTGTTGAATATCACTCTCAAGGAATTTGAGCTCACATAACCTCCCTTTCAGTTTTAGGATGTGAGGGAGGTGGCAGAAGGTTTCAACCCATTCAGTGAATGGAACAGAAGCTGATGGGGGGGCGGAGTGGGGTGTGGGGTGGAACCATACACACACCCACACACCCACACACCTGGCCCCTGCAGAAGACAGGGCAATCCGATGGAATCGCACTATATCCTGGCTCCATCCATTTTGGAAATTTAATCCTGGATAGCTGACTGAAGATTTTTGTCCAGCACTTGGCCCAGGCTACTTACCGAGCCTGACAGTGGAAATTTCCCCAACAAAAATGTCCCAGCCACAATGAGCTGAAGTTAATTTGACCACCTGCTGTTCCAAGCTCCCCTAAGGTTGGAGCCATGTTTAAAGCTCCAGCCAGCGCCGTCACAGGTGGAGTAGGCCTCCCCAGCAATCTTCCCAGATGATGAAGGAGGCCAGGGCAGGGAGCACAGGTGTTCCCACAGTGTGGTTCGGGTGCTGTGTCACTGGTCATTTGTCAAGACAGCCAGCTTTTCCCAAGGTGTTTTGGTGTGGGCCTGCTGACGTTCAGGGCTGTCACTTCTCTGGCACTCAGCCCAGGACATGGGGTAATGCTAGGCGAGGAAGTGATGGCCCAGTGGAAGAACACAGCCTGCCTGACCAGAGTCCTGGGCAGGATCTCTGTAAGATAACTGCCTTGATATGGCTGTCACCATTTTGGTTAGTGACTGCCATTTTATACCTTAAATTTCCATTTCCTACATCATGCATCATCATCCGTAAGTGAAACTGGCACATGAACAAGGCTTGTCCATATGAGGAATGGATCACAGATAATGACCCATGAGTGATTGCCCATGCAGCTGATGCAATTCCCCAACCCACTTACATCAGCCACCCACTATATAACCAAGCCCCTTCCACCCAGCTCTATCTCTCTCTCTTCTTTCTCCTTGGTCGAGTAGGCCATTGTGCACAGCGGCTGTACAATAAATCTCTCATACTAGCTCTGTCGGTGTGTGGAGTGATCTTTGGCAGGTGCCAGTTTCTTTCAACTTCAGTGACTCCCGAGGAGAGTTGGTTGAGAGCTCACTGAACCCAGTTTTTATGGAGGGTTAGTGGATAGGCTTAGGAGGGGTTGAGGAAGCATGGGATTGGGAAAGGAGACTAGCTGTGGAGCCACAGGCTGACCGCAACGGCTGCAGTCTGGTTGTCAGACAGTTGTGTTTGGTACACTGGCAACAGGGCATGGGTTGGGCAGGGCCGTGACTGTTCCTAGAGCTTAAGCAGCTGGGAGTGGGTACTCTGGGAACTCCAGCAGTTGGGGGGCAAATAGGGGTGAGACCTGCCAAGGAAACCCAGGGAATTTACTATCATTCCTTCCTCAGGTCTCAGGGTCCCTGGCCAGTCGGCCTTCTCACTACTTTTCAGAATTTATGTTGGTTTGATATATAGCATCCAGGGCTGTTAGCTATACTTAGTGTGACAGGTAGAGAAGTAATGTTCATTAAATCTTTACAACATGTCTTTAATTAATTAATTTATTTTTGGTATCTGGGATCCAATTTGGGACCATGTGCTTCTGAAGAAGGTGGAGGAACCAGTGAGCTAAATCCTTGGCCTAGTGGGTTTTTTTTTTTTTTTTTGATTTTGCTTTTCCCAGTACTGGGGATTAAACCCAGGGACTTGCTCTGAGCAACATCCCTGGCCATTTTTATTTTGAGATAGGGTCTGGCTAAATTTCTTATGTTGGCCTGGAACTTGTGATCCTCCTGCATCAGCCTCCTTAATAGTTGCGATTACTAGGGTGTGCCACCACCTGGGTTAGTTTCAGATACCTGAATATGTGTGTTAAGAAGTAAAGTTGCCCACCCACTTGCCAAAGGTATACTTGTAACTATCCAGTGGCTCACGATGTGACTATACTTAGAGGCAGGGATTGAAGAGGTCATTAAGTTAAATGATGTCATTCTAATAGGCCCTCATCCAGCAGCAATGGTTTCTGTATAAGAAGAGATTAGGACACAGACAGAAGACCAGGTGCAGACACAGGCTGGAGATGATGTAATAGTTAACCATTGTGTCAATTTGAGTAAGAAATGCCCAACTAATTGGCTTAGTTTAGTTCTGGGTGTGGCTGACAGGATTTACTGAAGACAGAAGACCCAGCCACCCAGGTGTGAGTGACAGCAACCAATAGGTTTGTTTGCCTGAAGGGAATAAAAAGGGGAACCAGGAAGGAGAGCTAGCTTCTGTTTCTTGGGAGAAGCTCCAGGCTTCACTTTCTCCCTGGATGTCATCTCCTGGTTTCCAGCTCAGACCCTTCAGCTTCCATTCAGATTCTTGGCTCTCCTGACAGGGACTCGCGTGGGGCTCTGCAGTGAGTTCCAGGTCTTTGACCTTTGACTGGAATCCTTTGGTGGCCATGGAAATTTGAGGTTCAGTTCTGCGTCAACAGAGAAGAGCCACACAGTGATTTAAAAAAGATGAAAGTAAATTTATTATAGAAGTACAGAAGATATGAGAATAGTCAAATAATATATTACCATACATTAAGAGGTAGAGATGAAGGGAATCCTGTGGGGAAGGATCTTGCATGAGATAGCACCTTTGACAGGCAAGACAGACAAGATTGAGTCCTGTCCACTTTCTTAAGTATTGTGTTCAGACAAAGTGCCAGTGCCAGTGGCCGGCGAGGCTGGAAGGGATCCTTTCCAGTATCTGCTGGAGCCAAGGACACACACACTGACAGTGTGCTTGGCTCTCTGTAACATTTCCTTCCCAAGACAGGTGGCCAGCCGCCCCCGCTGTAAGAAGTGGCACTCAGTCCAGTTCAACTAGCAAGTCTTCAATGACTTGTTATTTTACCCCTTTCCCTGACACCTTTGGATCTCCAGCACTTGACAGACCTTTCCCCCTTCTACACCAGACTCTGGGTGTCCACTGCAAGCTACCTGTAAATCCTTATAAATTTATATATCTTATATTAAATTTGCTGCTCTAGTAAGAATGGACTGCCACAGACAGTCACCTGCTGACCAAGAAAGAGGCTTCAGAGGCAACTAGTCCAAATGTGGTGGGAGGACAGGGAGGCATGAGACTGTATACCCAGCACTCCGGAGGCTGAGGCAGGAGGACTAGCAAAGCCCACAGTGAGAACTTCTCAAAATACATAGATACAGATATAAACATATGTAGAGGGAGAGAAAAGCAACTCTGTTAATACCTTAACCTGAGGTCTCCAGACTCCAGAAAGGTGAGAATATAAATTTTAGCTGGCAGTTAATTATGGCAGTGCTAACAAACAATACAATGCATATGGTGCAGAGACTGCCAAAGGGGATACAAGAGGAAGCGTTTTTTTTTTTAAAGTTTAAAG
>NW_022900922.1:38692958-38694950 GCF_012274545.1 Fukomys damarensis | reverse complement strand
ATATGGTGCAGACTGCCAAAGGGGATACAAGAGGAAGCGTTTTTTTTTTTAAAGCATTTATTGTAAATAAAGACCATAGAGGGAAACTTTATATCATCATGTATCATGTATATTCTCAGAGTTGAGACAAATAACATTCTATCTAATAAATAGATCAAAGATCTAAGAAGAAAAACTTTCATAAAGCAATAAAAGAAGTTTGGGAAATGAAAAGCATGTTAGTCGTAAGTAATTTAAATATGCAATACACGAATGTGGTCCATAATTAAAAAAGTGTGCGAAAATGCACGTTTGGTTTCAAGTCTACTCCGACCGGCAAATCCGCAGGAATCTTAGGTGGCTTAGCCTGAGCTTGGTCCGCTGATTCAGCCTTTCCCATTGCAGTCTTGCAAAGGGATCTAGGTTTTCTTTTCTCTTGCTAGGGGGCCCTGGGGCTTCTCAGTTGAGGGTGCTGGAGGGGGCTCCCCGCAGGTTGCAGCCCAAGATCACTGCCCGCACCCTACACCCGCTCCCGTCTCTGGGCCCCACAGATCGTGGGATAAACGCAGCCTGGGCGCACGGTGGCTTCAGTCTTCTGCCTCGCGCCCCTCAGGATGCATGCTGCCGGCTTGGGTAAACTTTTGGCGGAGAAGTACCGTGCGTGCTACAAACGCAGGTCTCTTTGGCTTGTGTTCTCTCCCCTCGATTTCCTTTCCACGAGGCACCACTCTGCCCCACGCGCCACCTGTTCCTGCGGCCACTTCGGCGGCCTTGCAGCAGCTGCCTCTAGCGCCTTTGGCTTGGTCAGGGATCTCTTTCAAATGTAGTTTCTCAGTGTCCTTCCGCGGTGAGTTGGACCAGCCCGGCCTAGCGCCCCAGAACCTGGGCGCCCCAGAACCTCGCGCCCCAGAACGGAGAAACCAGTGCCACAAAGCCCAGCCTGCTCACGGGCACGTTCTGCGATTTCCCCTGCATTCCCTTAGATGTGCAGCTACCGTCACTGTCTCATTTCAAAACATTCCGTCACCTCCAACACAAACTCCTCAACCACCCTTTGAACCCCTGACGACCGTGAGCACTGTGGGTCTCTAGAGCTTCTCCTTCTGGACAACACAGAAACAGAGTCGCAATACGTGGTCTTTCTGTCTGGTTTCCTAGCGTGGTCTTCTCACAGTTCATCCGTTTTGTAGCTCATATCCTAACCACACTCCTTTCGACTGTCGGTTAACGTCCTGCCTTTGACTGTTGCGGCTGTCTTTCCAAAGATCTCCTTCAGCAGATCCCTTTCTTCATATCCATTTAATTCTCTTCAAAGAATTTTAAGAATTTATTTGTTAGCATTATTTTTCATGAAGCTATATTTTACTTTTTCTACTGTATAGTGTTGCACCGTTAGAACATACCACGATGAATTTTTATTTTAAAATTCTTAGCGGCACAGGTTTGCAGTAATGAGATCGCATTCCTCGTAGGCGTTTGGCGCATGTACATTACACGCCTTAGTTCTTTTTCCACATCCCTCCCTCATCTCCTGGTCTCCTTCTCTTTTGCAAAAGACCTTCTAAAATCTAGTTTGCTCTTTATGCTTCTGGTTTTTCTTGGAATCCGTTAGGTATTTAAGCTTGCGTGTAGGGTTTGTTCTATTTTAGCACTGTCGACTCAAGGTCTAGTTGAACAGCACACAAAAGAAAATATGTTTGTAAACATAGACCACAACGCCAAAATTCTAAGGACCGAGCCAGCCAGGAGTCGAACCTAGAATCTTCTGATCCGTAGTCAGACGCGTTATCCATTGCGCCACTGGCCCACCTGCTACAGTACTCTAGCCTCTTTCTTAGTGAATACCGAGTAGGGCGGAAAACAAATGAGAACAAGTCTTCAATTTGCATAACGTTCAGCCCCAGTACAATCTTCATCTTTACAGTTTCCTGCCCGGGGGCAGCAGCAGATGGCAGCGTTACCGATCCGCGCGCCCCGCGCTGCACCTGCCCTGCGCCCCGCAGCCCCGCAGCC
>NW_022900922.1:38692615-38692885 GCF_012274545.1 Fukomys damarensis | reverse complement strand
TGCAGCCGGACCCACACGCTGGCTCGGGTCAGCGCCGCGATCGGCAGACGGCCCCCTTCAGATTAAGAAGAGGAAAGTAAAGTTAAATGCTCCCTTAGGGTAGGAGTCCTGACCCACACGTCCCTTCCCAGGTGCTGAGCGGGAGAAAGCGGTTGCGGAACAGCTCCCCTCGTCCCAGACGCGGGAAAGGACGCCGGGCCGGGCCGGGAAGCGTGGCTGGACGTCGTCTGGGGCTCGAGGAGGCTAAGCGGGCTCGGCGGGCGGGCTCCG
>NW_022900922.1:38683490-38692568 GCF_012274545.1 Fukomys damarensis | reverse complement strand
GAGCGGGACCCCTACAGGAAGCGCGCCCCCGCCTCCTTTCTACCCGCAATCCAAGACCTTTTCGGCCTCCTCCAGCCGAAGGGCTCTTTAAGGGAGCTACCTGCACTTGTGTTATCTCGGGCAGTTTTACTCTAGAATTTTTAAAAGCAAAAATTCCTCAGTTGTTCTTAGCCTTTGGGATCCGTCCGGACTTCACATGTAGCAGTCCCGTAGAAAAACAAGCCACTATTGTGAAGGTGGAATGCAAGCGTAGATACGGACAGTGAGGAAAGCACGCGGTGGCGGGCAGGGAGGTCAGCGCGGATACAGCCGAGGGTCAGGGAGCCGACTAAGGGGAGGGGGTCAGAGACGACCCGGCATAGGATAGAACGTTGACCTCTCATTTTGCGAGTTGCGTGTGAATAAGAGGAACAAAAGCTCCTCCTCAGTAAAACCACATAGCAGCTGAAGCCCCTATGAGCAGGACTCGAACCTAGGTGAGAGGAACCCATTACCTTATCGAGTCTAACGCCTCAACCACTCAGCCATCCCAGCTAACAGAAGCAACCCTCCAGCTGTTTCAAAAACACACACTGCTACGGCCCTGAGTGCGGAAGTCCGGCCCGCTGTCGCCGGCCACGCCCATCCTTTCCGCAGTTTCCTTTGCTAACGCTCGGAGGAGGCCTCTGCTCAGCGCTTCCCAGCCGTCTGGGGACGCCTACTGACGGCATCCTGCAGGAGCCACCCTGCTAAATCTCAATTTGAGAGAGTGGGCAGTGCTCCCTGGCTTTAGAGCTTTTCTTTTTAATCCACCGTTTTCATGCATTGCCTGCCTTTTCTTCCATTGCGTCAGAGTGATCGAGGATTGTGTGGAGTGGGCCCAGGACCCTGTTACGATTTGCCAGATCCAGTGCACCACGGGTAACTTCCAGACTGGGGAAAACTTGAGAATTAGGGTTTATTAAATAGTTATCTACACACTTACTAGTCAAATCGGAATTATTTAATTCGATAAATTATGGCACAACTACACAGTGAAATACTATGAGCATCTCAAAGAAAAGGAGAAAGCATTATGTGCATGTGTATGTGTGCAAGCACAGTTCAGGGCAGTGAGGTCAGAATGACAGTGTGGGAGACATACTCTTGCTTGATTGTGCAGGTATTGTAGAAGGCATCTTCCCAAGAATACATGGTTGATAAACACATGACACTTAGAAGATGGCTTCGTCCAAGGCTTTGAAGCTTTCAGACTTGGCTGACAGTTAGACTTCTCATTGGGGTAGCGCCTCCCACATGAACAAGACATGTCAGACAATTCCCTCTGTAAGCGCTCTCATAGTCCTTGCCATTATCACTTTCAGTGCTCTGATGCAGTGTCCCTACTTTGAAACGTCTAGGGAGAAAGTTGTTTTCTCAAGGAAAGAGAACAGAGATGGCCCAGGCCATTGTGATATATTAGCCAAGGATCTGAGTCAGAATATTCTGGTCACTGCCTGCTTATTAAACACACTTGTAGTAGTCAACATGAGCTGCCTAATTGCATATCAAATAGTGGGCTGCATGAAACATAATTTATTTTCTTCTGTTCTGGAGGCCAGCAGGGAGCTGCGGGGCTAGTGCTGGCAAGGCCTCCTCCTGGTTCACTGTAGGCTGCTTTCTGTCTTTCCTTGGTCCTTCCTCTGTGCACAAAGGCAGAGAGGCTCTGGGGTCCTTCCTCTTCTTAAAAGGATATCAGTTGTATTGACTAAAGTCCCGCTGTGTGATCTCGATTGACTTTAGCACTCTGAAGGTCTGTTAGGGTTTATATCTTGATGTCCCTTCAAACCTTGTGTACTCTCACAGGTGGTGCTTTTGGTAGGTGACTGGATCAAGGGGTCGTGATTAATCAGTGGAGGATTTCCCTGATGAGTTTAGAGCTAAATGTGGCAATGGGAGGTGAAGCTGGGTTGGAGGAAGTGGGCCCTGGGGGAGTGGCCTGGAAGAACTTGTCTCCCTCCTCACCACTTGATCCCTCTTTGCTTTCTGCCACCATGCCCTGAGCTCTTTCTCCTCTGCCAGGCCTCCCTGCCTTGGAGCCAGCCCACTATGGAATGAAACCTCTACAAACTGTGAACTAAATAAACCTTTTCTCCTATAAGTTGTGGTTGTCCATCATTGTGTCTCAGCAGTGATGAAATAAGACAAGATTTTAATTCCAAATGCAGTAACATTAGAATTAACCAGAGCTTCAGAATAGTAAATTTTTGGGGGAGACAGTTCAGTCCATAGCAACACCAGCTTGTGATTAGTAATTCGGTGCCAGCATCTGGCCTCTGTCACCCCTGTCATCTCCCTTGTGATAGAAATTCCAGTTTAAAGGTTGTCCATCCCATTGTAATTTCCAGACTACAGGGAGGAGCCACACAGAGGCACATAAGGATGCTGGGGCTCTACTTAGGAATTTGTTCTTTAAGACCTTGGTGAAAGGTTCTTTGTGAAGCCCAGAGTGCATGAGAAGGTGTCCCATCACACAGGAGCCATCTGTTCTGGCATGTGCTTTCCTCTGCTCTGAAGAACACCAAGGAAGCACTGATAACTCCATTTCTTTTTGGGTCACCCTAACATTGGGTCTATACCTTAATTAATCAACCAGGAACATGTAGACCATTCATTTTATTTTATCTTATCTTATTTTTATTTTTTGAGACAGGGTTTCACAATGTAGCTCATGCTGGCCTTGAACTCACCATACAGCCCATGCTGGCTTTGAATTCACAGCAATCCTCCTGCCTCAGCCTCCTGAGTCCTGGGATTAAAGAACTGCACCACCATGCCTTACTCATAGAGCTGTTCTTGTCCCTTGAAGCTGTAACACTGAATCAGGTAGCTCTATTCAGTAAGCTCAAATCCAGTGAATTTGGTCAGATGCAACTTTTCATTCCTTCACCTTGATAATTGACAAAGTCCTAGGATTCTTTTGGTGTATGTCAGACCTTCTCAAGGATCTCACTTTGTAGCTGACCCAGTGGGGTCTCAGAAGCAAGAGATGTTACTATATTATGCATTTTCTCCTCCTCCTCCTCCTGCTCCTCCTCCACCGTCCTACTCCTACCCATACTCGGTGTGGGAAGAGATCTTCCCTGTCATTCCTAGGTTCATGGCTGTGGCCTCTAAAACAAGAGACAGACCAACAGGAGAAAAGCATGCACATTTAATATAAGGTGTAAGTGATACAGGAGTTGTTTTAGTTCCTTTTCTCTCATTATTGAGACAAAATACCCAACACCCAGAGTTTAAAGGAGGAGAGGTTTATTTAGCTCACAGTTTGTGGAGGTTTCAGCCCATATTCGGCTGGCTCCATGCAGAGTGGCTCATGGCAGAGGGGTGTCACAGAGGTGAAACAGTTCATGGCCGCCGAAGACAGCAACAGCAACAACAGTCAACAGCTTGATTCTGCCCTCTTTGTTTGTTTGTTTGTTTTTTGGGTTTTTTTGAGACAGGGTCTCACTATGTAGTTGAGACTGATCTGGGACTCACTACGTAGCCCAGGGTGGTCTATGAACTCACAGTGATCCTCCTGCCTCAGCCTCCCAAGTGCTGGATTGCTGAGATTACAGGCGTGAGTCACCACACCCGGCTCTGCCCTCTTTATTTTATGCAAACTACTTAGGGCAGGTAGTGCTCATACCCTGAATCCCAGTGCCTCGGGCCAGCACTGCAGTATGAATTAATCCTGTGCTCTAGATTAAACCACCTCTGAAAAAGCTCAAGAGTTGGGGGGATATCTAAACGGACACCCTAACAAAAGTCTTCATATGACATGAAGATCCAAAGAAACAGCAAACTTGTGTGACCTTATGCTAAGCTTGAGTAGAGGTGGTTAATATGAAGAAGCATGATTGGATAAAAAGGTCTTACCTTATGGTGACAAGTTTGGGAGCTGTACTGGTCAGCCTTTCCACGATCAGGACAGAATACCAGACATACAGCGTGTAAGAGAGGACAGGTTTACTCTGCTTGTGGTCCAGAGTGTTCGGTCCACGGTTGGGGCTCCTATGCAGAGCCATCAGGGCAGGGGGCCAGGTGGAGCCAGGGTGCGGTCCCTGCTGCAGAGAAGTGGAGCAGAATGCTAGAGAGGAAGGGGCCAGAGACCAGCCCCCACAGCTGGGCACGGACCCACACACACCCCAGCAGTGTGCTTTTCTAACCTGCGCAGGTCTCCTCGTGCAGTCAAGATGATGGTCATGGCTAAGATCACAGGGGCACATGGCTGGCTGAGATCCTTGTGTCCAGGTGTAGGGAGGGCATCTGTGTGCCTGGAGAGAAGGGTCGTGGTGGTGGTGGGGAGATGACCCACCTGCCTCTGTGGCTTCCCTGTGTGCTGTATTCGGGGTAGCTTGTCCGGAGCCCCACTACTTCCAAGATGGGATCCTACACTCCACATGAGTCAGTTCACTTTTGTACAATTTTCAGAAAATTCTGTGATGTCTCACCAAGAGTGACTGCAACCAGCTACATCTCATAGCCAATATTCATTGCATTAAAAAGTCTTCTTCAGTATCACTCTAGAGAGCTGGAGATCCACGAGCAAAGCGACCTACGAGTTTGTCTTGCTTCTCGTCAGCACCAGCGCTCACTGTGGGTTGCACGGCCCGGGACAGGGGCACCATCGCGACTTTAGACTTCATAGGGGCACGAGCCGAGAGCAGGGCCGCGCCTTCCCGCACTACCGCTCTGCTGTGGCGGTGCAGGTCTCGAGGTTTCATGCGCTTCCCGGAGATTCCCAGAGAGCAGATTTGAGCACCGGGTGCGCTGCAGGTCCAGGCACCTTCTACAGTCTTCACTTTGGCCTTGCGCGATTGGGTCTGCGCAGGGCCTGGCGCCCAGCTGAGCTGTGGATCGGCGGACCGAATCCGGGCGAGGGATCCCTTCAGCCGGATCGTGGCTTCGCCAACCTGCACCGAACCCGGCCAGGGTGGAGACAGCAGCTTCTGCACCCTCCCTAGTGCTCCTTCTGTGGTGGTTTCCATAGTGTAGTGGTTATCACGTTTGCCTCACATGTGAAAGGTTCCCGGTTCGAAACTGGGTGGGAACACGTGCAATGTTTTTCTCTTCCAATTTTATATTTATGGCAAAACTCACAAATCATCACACCTGTTCTTTGATGGAAAAATCGTGCTTTCCGGAGAGGCCTCTACTTCAGACCTCATGCCTCTCCTCTCGAATCTGCTGTCCTCTCTTGAGTCTGAGGTTCCCCTGGTCACTGCGGGGACCTTAAAGGCAGAGAGGACAACTTGTCGCTTGCTGGAAAATGCACCCGCGCCGGTGTCCTTGTCTTTGTCCCACCCAGGCCTGCTGACCCCGATGACGAGGCCTGCTGGCCCAGTAGTGACCAGGGGATCTGTGGGGTCTGTGTCAGTGAGCGTGCATGCTAGCGAGTATGGCTGTGCATGTTAGTGTGAGTGTGCACGCGTGTGGGAGGGCTGGAGGCACACCAGGCCCTGAGGTAATCTCTGCCCCAGTTCCCTCCAAGGGCCTGCCCAGGTGCAGTGGCCAGGTGAGTTCCAGGGAGGAGGTGAAGCTGAGCGGAGGGAGGAAGTGGCCTCTGGTCTCCTTCAACCAGGGGCAGGTGTTAAGAGGTGTGGTGAATGGGTCCCATGGCTCTCCCTCATCGGTGGATTAATTCCTCTGGAGTTCACAGCCCATCGGGTTTATAGGAGGTGGGGCCCTATTCTGCTCAGCCTGGCAGCGTGGCTTTGCAGCTCTTTTGCCTAGGCTTGGCCAGGAGGTGATCTACCACCTGTTCTAGTCCTGAAAGGAGACAGCTGCCGAACTGAAGCCTGAAACCGTGAACTAAAACAGGTTTACCCCTTGGAGCTGTTCTTCTAGGTTGAAAGTCAACCAGCACTGACACTTAGCTGAAGAACCCCCTCCCCCCAGCAAAATAAAACACCAAGGCACAGAGGCCAAAAGCCATCCTCTGAGAAATGGTGAGGATCCACTAGAGGTGGGTTGTACATTTCTAGAAAAAGTGCTGTTTCAGGATAAACTGATTTCAGGGGTCACCCTTGTGGATGTGAAGATGATGTTCTCAAAGCCTGGGCCAAGCAGCAGCAGCAATATCATCTGGGATAGAAGCAGAGGAGAATCCTTAATGATGTCACTGATTTTGAAGGAAGAAGACTGTGAGAAAGCATTCTTCTGGAACAAGGCAATGATGGGCCAAGGAGGCCTGTTTGTGGTAGCCTGACCCAAGGTCAGACAAAGAGAAACAGCTGGGAAACACGCCAAGGGTGATTTCTGCCAGTGAAAGGCCTGGGCTGGGTGTCTGGTTTGGTTCTGAAAGATAAAGCAATAAAGCCCAAACTGTGGTAGATATGTGTAAGATGAGCAGGGACGAGGCTCACAATCAGGACACACACACACACACACACACACACACACACACACACACACTCACAAACCAAGAAAATCGACCACTCCTCACAAACAGTAAGGATGGAAAGTATGTGCATGCCAAAACCCCTGTCTTTCTGCAGGGAACAGGAATTTGGTCACTAGAAAGAAACAGAAAGCTGTTGGAAGAAACAGTGAAAAGATATCAAGCATGAAACCCAGGAGAAGCTGATGGTGAGAAGGGGCGATTGCTGTTGCAGCCCATTAAATCTTCCTGTGTGGCCTGCAGGGTGAGTATTGTAAGGTGACTGGGAGTTCCCCTGGGTGTGGGGTGTGCCCATGACTGCTCTGCACTGAAGTCTGGTAAGACAGCTGGTCTGATCCAGTGATGCCCTGAGCTCGAAGGCTGCATTCCGTGTACACAGCAGCTGTGTGCTCAGGGCATGTGTGGCAAGCGCCAGCCCTGTACTTGAGTAGCAATCAGTAACAGTGTGTGCATATTTTCAGGGTGTTTGTGTTGGAGGGGCCTTCTGACATCCATCCGGCATACAAAATTAAAGTGTCTGATTTATAGGGAGAGGTTGGTTCTCCCCTGATGGGTTTCTGGATTTTGGAATTACAGAGCTCGCATGATTTGATTGCTTCTTGAATATTTGTCCATATTGTATTTAGACTTCTTTTGGTTTCCCAAGTATTTGTGGCTCTATGTCCTAAATGTGCATGCCAATTAAGGATATTTTGTGTTATTTTGGGGATATTCTCATAGGATCATTATTTAATACTCTCAATGGTCTCTTGTTTGTTATTATTTAGACCATGCACCATTAAGAGTGATTTTATTTATTACTACTTTGGAGGGCTCATCTGTCTTAGCATTGTATAATGGCTCTGGTATCTTTGTTGGTGTGCGGATCTAAATGAGTAACAAAGATTTTAATATTAGGTGTGTCCAGTAACCACCATTTCTTGCTCCAAATGTCTTTACTGTGATCAGGAGGTCTGTAGAGCACTATTTTCCAGGACAGATGGTGATGGCCTTGGCGAGTGCCCATGAGTCTGTAGGGAAAGAGGTGGCTCAGACATACAGTGTGTCATGGCTGATATAGCCATGATGATTTCTGCATTTTGTGCTGAGTGATCAGAGGCTCTGTCAGTTGGGACGATGGCAGTAGCAGGATGAGATGCAGTGGTCTTCTGGTGAACTTCACTGTTGATGGTTTCGATGCTCTGCCCATAAACCATTGCAGTTGCATGGAGTGGGTGGGGTGAGGTCCCCCGAGCTGACAGGGTCATGGGGAGACTTACAGCAGCTCCACTTCCACCTCATGGATTTCCTCAGGAAGGGTTGAAGGTTGATACTATTATGCCCAAGTCGCGAAGTCCCCAAAGACCACCAAGGAGGCAGGTCCTATGCAATTGCAGGAGTAGTTTATTGCAAGCTTGAGCCTGGGCTCTTGGGTGTCACTGTCACAGTGGCTTCAGACTGAGAGCCTAGATCCATTTTTGAAGCAGGTTTATATAGGCTTAGGGAAACTCTCCCTTTTTATAGGTCCTATTTTTAGCTCTTGGTGACTATTGGATATTTGAGGGGTACTGGGAGGGCACTTACTGGAAAATTACTAATGCCTACGTTCACAGAATCAATTCCTCTTTTTAAAGAACATCTGATTAAACAAATTCTATAAAAGACTACCTATGTAAGCAGTGACTAATGCCTATATTAGCAGTGGCTACCTATATAAGCTGTGACTACTACCTATGTTGGCTAAATCAGTTTCATCAATCCTCCTTTTAAAAAAACATTGATTAGGCCTGCTCCCGACCCAGCCGCCATCGCTCAAGTGCCGGGAGGTAGGCTGGGCCCCTATCAACTGGGGGAAGGAGCGCCACGCCTGCTCCTGACCCAGCTGCCATCGCTCAAGCGCCAGGAAGGTAGCTGCAACCCCCATAAGCCCCCCCCCACACTCTCAGACCTCCTGTGTCAGTCTTTGGACTCACTCTGCAGAGGCAGAGGTGGTCATCAAGGGTATTTTTCTGAGTTCCCAACTTTGAACATCTTTAAAGAAAGGGTGTGGGAAACCTGTAATAGAACGTTGTGGAGTTCAACCATTCAGAAGGTTGGGGAACTCAGTCTGGGCCTTGCAGCCTGAGGTCAGTCAGTGTCATGGGGTTCAGCTATCAGCTAACTGAGACCAGGGGACTTGCATCCTCACTCTGTCTGAGACATTAAATGGTAAATACACTATATTGAAATTTTGTTCACTGCAGACATGTTCTGGACTGCTTCTTGATTTCAATTTAATTCAAATGATTTAAGGGTGATAGACTAGTGACTACCACAGGTGGTCAATGTCCAAGTTGTGCTTGATCTTAATGTGTTGCTGACTGTATCAGTTGGGATAAAGCATTGTGGATGATTTGATGAGCTGTTTCTCTGATGTTATGAAGATGAGAATGTTTGTGGGTCGTTAGAGACACAGAAGCTAGGGTGCAAATATATCAGGAAGATCTGGGTGATAACCCAGAGATTAAACCAAGGACAGTCCAACAACAAAAATTAAAATGAGAAAACACAAGGTGGTCAATCCAAGTTGTGCTTGATCTTAATGTGTTGCTGACTGTATCAGTTGGGATAAAGCATTGCAGATGATTTGATGAGCTGTTTCTCTGATGTTATGAAGATGAGAATGTTTGTGGGTCGTTAGAGACACAGAAAATCTA
>NW_022900922.1:38683222-38683432 GCF_012274545.1 Fukomys damarensis | reverse complement strand
TTTCTCAGATCCATAGAGATAGTGAGCAAAATGGAAGTTGTGATTTGAGACTCTAGAGCAGAAACTGGCAAAAAAAATAGATGAGCTCAGGACCATGATAGAAGCCATGAAGGCCCAGCAAAAGAAAGAAATGGAAACAAAAAATATCCAACATAGGAAAGAAATGGAATCCATAAAACAGATTCAAACAGATATCCAGGAGATTAAACA
>NW_022900922.1:38658140-38681732 GCF_012274545.1 Fukomys damarensis | reverse complement strand
TACTAAATATGTAAGGTCATATCTACATGGGTTTGATTACAGAAACTAATAAAGTATTCTCTAAATAATGAAAAAAAAGAATAAGATAAGACTATAAGAACAAGAAGCAATTTAAATATGTTCAGGGACCATTTTCATCTCCAGAATTAAGGATTATTTTAATGTTTCATCATTGCCTTTTCTCTTTTACTTTTCTTTTTAGTTTTATTTTAGGATTCTCTATTTTTAATGTTCATACAGAGATTTCTTTAACTGAAATACCGAATAGTTTCTTTGGTGTGAAAAACTATATTAGTACACAGGATCCTAATGAGATAATTAATAATGTGAAATAGGAAGTAAAGGGCTAAAGGTATAGGGAAAATGGGAAGGATGAGGGAAAGGTAATAAGGGAGAGGAAAAAAATATGAGAAACTGAAAAATGGAAATAAAGTGTTTGTAAATGGGGAGGGGCGGAGGGGGTGAAGGGAGGGCAGGGACAAGGGGAAAAAATGAGAATCAAGACCTATTATGTAAAGGTACAGAATCCCAATGATGAATGTAACTGTATTGTATACCTAGATTGTACCAATAGACTCAATAAAAAGAAAAAAAATTATTTTAAGCAGGAAGGATTCATCTTTAGATCATAAAAAGAGGAACAGAAACAGGGTGGAGATGCCCTAAGACAGCTTGCCCTAAAAAGAAGAACGGAAACACAGGGAGACTGACACATAGAAAGGAATTTTACAGAAGGGAACTTTTGCAGCTTTGTTCTGGGCAAGGGGTGTATAAAGGGGGCACAGAGGGAACCCACCTTGACCTGAAAACTTGGTCCTCACACTACCCTGAGAAAGGTCCCAGGGGCTGATGAACCATTTCCGTAATGTGACCTCGGGGTCAAGTTGTATACCCTGTAATTAAAGAGGTGTCATTTGACCCATTTTAGCAAAGGAGTGTACATCTGATTGTGATTTCCTGAGACAGAATTGTGCAGGAATCTGTAGGGCTTAACAGAGTGTCCATATACATTTTTAAAACAGAGAGTACTTAGTTTCTGAGTGGAAATCCTTTATACCAGTTTTTTCTTTATACCCATTTTTATCTAAACTTGTCATTGGGTGGGGGACCAAAACCTCCTGACCCATCCCTTCCAGGAAAGTATGGAGATCAGTTGTCAAGAGCCCCAGCTATGGGTCTTGATCGCCTTTGAGGGAATACAATGCAAGATAACAAGAACAAAAGATAGAGAAACAAGACTTGGAGAGAAATCTGGGTCTGTGGTGGGTCCAAGCTGCTCTGGGCAACAAAGGCGAAAGGCATCAAAGACATCCAGGATTTATTGATTACAAGTGTGGGAAGAAGGAGAGCAGGGTATACCTTTTTTTTTTTTTTTTTTTTTTTTTTTTTGTACCAGGGATCAAACTCTGGTCCTTGTGCTTGCAAGACAGGTGGTGGAACCACTGAGCTAAATCCCGACCCATCAGGGTAATCTTTTGAGACACCTGGTGAAAGAGTGCATAGCACCTGGTGATACTGGATACACAGGCAGTATCTTGTGAGATACCCTTATCTTGTGAGAGAGAACAAACAGGTACTGGGACTGGGTCATAATTAACTACAAACCCATCAAGTCAGTGAAGGAAACCAGAATTCAGGGGAAAAAGAATGTAATGGGGGTCGCACTGACCTCAGCTGGAAGTTAACTCAGCAGGGCCCTACCACATCACAGACCAGGTTTTAGGTCCTATAGCAGCCATTAGCGGAGGAGCTGTGCTTGCCCAACTCTGCTATCTGACACATCCATGAGTCACGTAAGGCTACAATAGGACCCCTAATAAAATACAACCGAGTTATGGGGTAGCAAGAAGCATGTGTCACATATAGCCCACTAATACTGGGCAGCAGTGTCTGCCACAGAAAAGGTCCTTGTTGTTTCCATGCACACTTGCTCAGTGACTTGCTTACTCAGTAGATCAATATTATTTAAGTGGCCACACTTATAATCTTATTGGTTGACCATAGTTTTGTCCTGCCTTATGTTCACTTAATTTTGTACCCACCATGTGATTACTGTGCTTACTTCTGGGAGGGTGCCATTCATCTGCTGCATATTTTGATTTAATGCTTTCAAGTTACTATTGTTAGTCTTTAAAAGCTATCTGTTTTTTGGACTGGCCAGCCTAGGATAGTGTATGTATGGTTGTGTATAACGTCTATAATGTCTTCTTTTAGTAATTCTTTTACTTTTTATTAATTTCTTTATGTCCCCACTTTAGAGGACATTACTTTATAAAGGAGGTCTGTTTGGTTTAGGCAAGGGACTTGGTTTAATTTTTAATCATTGTAGATTAACATTAGCAGTTTTTATATAGAATTAGTTTTGGAAATCCAGTCACTACCTAGTATATTTCCACCCCTTGCAATGATACATCATTGAAAAATAATACACAGCCCCTGTTAGGTGTGCTCTGTTAATCCAACTGTTCTTTGGCTGAGAGAGAATAGAGGTGCTGCCCCTCCTAGCCCTTCAGTTATGAGAGGTTTTTCTTTTACTGTCATGGGGTCCATGTGAGTGAAAGAAATCTGACTTTCTGCATCTATCAAAAGATCTCCTTGATATAGAGGACTATTAGAATTTGGGATAAGAATTCTTAAATATATATATGGGTCCATTATCAGCTATTGTATGGATTATTGTTGGTATCTCTGTATTGTAAAGCTGTTTTGTCAGGATTGTTATTCCATTCCTTTCTTGTAATTTTCCTTTTTATGTCTCCAGTGGACTGCTGGTTTTGGACCAAGGAATTTATGAGCCATGGAGGTTGTTTTCCATAGTCAGGGTTCCTGTTGTGGTAGTGCCTGTCAGGTCCTAAGATTCCACCACAGGGCCTCTTGGGGTCACCTGCAGAGGTGCTTCTGGGGACTAGGGCCTAGGCAGTGGGTCATATTTTGGGTTGAAACTTGTTCTTTGCTCTGATACATTTCTATCTATTCTGTTCATTAGCAATTGCCATTGCTTGGGTAAAGGTCCCTTGATGTCCTTTTACCTACCGCAGAAGCCTTTACTGAATGCACAGGCATGGTGCTCCCTTGGCCTGTGCTTAAGTGGTGGGCAGTGAATCACACTAACCTGTGCTCTGTTTTTAGAGGGGATTTTGATGGTGTTATTGAAAGAGCCTTGCTGTGCCTAGTAATTGATTACGGAATTATAAATGTGTAGTTGCATTCATAAAGGTCATATTAGGACCACAGGTTTAACATAACAATTTTAAGTGACCAGGCACCCTGGACAACAGCTTTTCTGAGGCTCAGTCCGTGGCATGTGCCAGGGGCTGCTGCTGTCCCATTGCAGGAGAGCTGTAGGCGGCCAGGTCTTCACGGTTGCAGGTGCCCGGCTTCATGGTGCCGCCTGGAGGAGTGCTCACAACTGGTGGACCTAGGAGAGGAAGATTCCTTCCACACCACTGCTCTCCAAGCCCAGTGAGAGTTTGCTGGAGCTGGGCCTGTGGTGTTTGCACTGAGGTTTGGCTCCGCTGCCAGGGCGGAACCTGGCTGTGATTCTGCTCCGCTGGGAGCCTCCCCGGACCTGCAACATCTGCTCACCATCACTTTGGGTTTTTGTCTGGTGTATTCTCTATTGTCATTTACAGTTAGGGGCTTTCTCTGCCCATGGTTATAACTGGGACCCGTTTTTCTGCTGATGCTGGTGGGTGCCAGAGTCGCAGGCCCCCAGTCAGACCTGTGCTTTCTCGCCCTGGATTCTCCTTCCCGGAGCTTCAGGTGGCCAGGCTGGGGCCTCCTCCTCTGGCCCTCCTTAGAAAGGTCTGCAGGCCTGGCAGGGGCCTCTCTTGGGACGAGGCCAGGCCCCTCTGCTTCAATATTTGCTAGTATGCTTCTATTTCTCATTTTAATCTGCCACTTTCTGCTTCGCTGCCCTCTTAAAAACTTTCCTGGTAACCTCCCAGAGTCTTGGTCAAATGTATATTACTTGTGTCTTAGAAAAATGCCACTCTAATTTGTTAGCACTCTGTATTCAAGTCTCAGTCCCTGCATTCTTCCTGCTAACATCTTGGGGACCCGCTTGTGCTTTAGTTTAATTTTGATTTCATTGGCCAGATGTCGCAGGCAAGCAGGAGGCAGCCCGCGCTGGGATCGTCCCGTGAACACTGCAGTCAGTGGCAGCAACCGCAGGTGGGAGCCATGGGTCTGAGTCCCGCTTCAACCACCCGAGTGTGTGTGGGCCTTCCTGGGAGGCGGGTGGAGATGTCTGAGTCGGGGAGCAGGTTGTTCCCAGATCAGAGACAGAGATGGAGTTGGTGTTACTCAGTGCATGTCTGAGCACCCGTCTGGGACTGCAGCCTGCCCAGCGCCACGCAGGAGGGAGGAGGCTCTGCCGGGACCTGAACCTCCGGTCAGATTCAGTTTCCCCGCTAGAGGCAGGTGCATGTGTGTCGGCAGTGAGGAGCTTGCGTTTTCTTTCCCGTGTGTTCCCTTCCTTGGGGGAAGGGCCATGGAACTAGTGAGGTTTCAGGACCCTGGGTGATCTAAGTGGGCGGTACCGGTTCTCCTAACAACTCTCTTCAGGCCTGTCCCCGACTTAGGTGGCCTAGGCGCTTTGCCCCTCTCTCCCTTCAAAAGCCTGATAATTACAAAATGGGAAGACTTGAAAGATGATTCTGCACAATGCACGCACCCCTGCCCGGCCAGTCACCGGAAAACTGACTTCCCACTGACTGCACTGCCCTTATCCCGAATCCTCGGGATGCCTGGTGGGAATATTTGTTAGCAATAATAGAAAAGCTGAGAGGAAAAGGTCCCGCTGGGGTTCAAACCCAGGATCTCCTGTTTACTAGACAGGCACTTTGACCAGCTAAGCCACAGGGCCACCTCCTTACTGTCTGTTCAGTTGTATCATATATATCAGTTTTGTATCAAATGTGACAATTTGCCAGATGATTGATTTTGTTATAAAGAAACTACAACGTTTCCAAATTCATACCAAATCAGAAACTTCAGCATTAAATCAAACCAAACCAAACCAAACCGCCTTCAAAGCTTAAAATTGATTTAGGACCCAAACTTGTGATGCTTCTATTGTGGCGACGGTCGCCCCCTAGAGGCCGTATCGGGCATCGCCACCAGTTTTAAAAGTATTTCTCCAGTAATTAGTTTTGTGGTCCCCGCCTTGCTGTTGGGCTTCCGGGGGCTTGAGGTGGAGCAGCGAACGAGACGGCGAAGTCTCTATTTCGCTACTTTACGAAGTTTACACTGAACCGGGAGAAAAGCCGAGGTCACCCCGCGGGGCACCGCGGCTGGGCCTGGAGTTTCGCGTGTGGGTCCGCTCCGCCGGGTGAACAGACTGAATGACTGCATTGCCGAGCTACCGAGGGCCAGCAGGGACCCATCCTGCGGGCTATGTACGGGGAAGAGCTGTGGCAGGGTCAGCCCAGTGCAGCTCAGAGAGTCAGGGCAAGGCGCGGAGGGCCCCGAGGGACACCTGGACGCCTGGGAGTTCTCTGACCCCAGCCCCCTGCGAGGCTGGCCATCCTGTTTGGCTCGTTCACGACGCACTCATCCTCACAACACTTCAGATTTATTAATTCTTGTTCCGTAGTCATCCCGCTCCTTCCTTAGGCAACCTTTTATGTCTTTGTTTGTTTTTTTGAGACAGGTTCTCACTATGCAGTCGAGACTGACCTGGAATTCACTATGTAGCCCAGGCTGGTCTTGAACTCACAGTGATCCTCCTGCCTCAGCCTTCGAGTGCTGGGATTATAGGCGTGCGCCACCACGCCCTGCTACCTTTTCTATTTTGACCTGCATTATTCTGATCACATGTATTTGTGCCAAGTTGGCACTTTCGTTTTATGCACATGTATTTTATTACAAAATTACATCAATGGTAGCACAGTGTGTCTTTTAAAAAAGGCTCAGAACCATTGGCCCTGCCCTGTAGATCCCTACTCCCTCCTTCTAAGGCCCCCACAGAGCCTAGGTGGACCCAACCCCTCGCCCTGTGCAGGTGGAGCCCACACCTGATTTACCCCGGTGCCGGGGACCCGCCTCACCTGCGACCTCTGCTGGCCTTCACTGTTGCTCCACGTGGCCAGGCCGGAGGAGGATGGACTCCGCAGGACGCGTCCAGCAGCTTCTGGGAGGCTTCCCAAGGTACAGGTCGACACTGGGCTAAAGCAGGTGTGGGAGTGGCTTGGTCCTCAAGGCGCTGGCACTCAAGGACCCCCGCAGCCCTGACTGGGGCACCCCCTGGATTCCTGCCCGCCGCACCAGGGAGGCCGTTTTCGGTCCCCTGACGGCTGGCACCGGTCCTTCCACACGATGTGTGTCCTGTTGAGGCTGCTGCTGCCGAGGCCGCTGCTGCGCTGCGAGGAGCCGAGCTGTGGGTGGGAAGTGTCCTGGAGTCCGGGTCGCGCTCCATTCTCCCCACACACTTGGGGCAGGCCTTGCTTTTCTTGTTTTCGTGTTTCAACTCCTACTGCAACATGTGGACTTTGCCATGGTCTTTTCCATCCCCAACGCCCTGACCTTGCTCAGAGCACGGCAGACATGGTACAGCCACAGGAGGGCTGCTGGGCCTCCATCCCTAGAATCGGGGTGTCAGGTGCACCCCAGCACCCAGGAAGCTAAGAGGAGTGGTGTGGGCCACTCGGATATGCCGAGGACGGGCAGCAGCATGCTTCCTTTGAGTGAAAAGGTGAGAGCCCTTGACTTAATATGCAAAGGAAACAAAATCGGATGCTGAGGTGGCCGAGGTCTACAGTAGGAATGAAACTTTTACTCATGAAATAGTGAATGAGGATGAGTTTCAGGAATTTTACTATCACACGCCAAACTATAGGAGTTTGAGCCACAGAGCAGGACACTGCTTGGTTAGGATGGCAAAGGCACTGAATTCGTTTGGGGTGACAGCAGTTTCAGGCGCCCCCTGGGTCTTGAAAAGTGTGCCCTGTGAATGAGGTGGGGGCACCGCGTTTTCACAACACCGACATCGACACAGGGCCTGGAACATGCTGGCCTCAGATGGCACAGCCACTCGGCACAGGCACCCACCAGGAGGAGGTATGTAAAATTGAAGAAGTGACAGGAGTTATGCAGGGAGAGGCCGCCCAGATACCACACTGGGCCCAGGAAACAGCAAACACGAAGTCACAGGAGCTCCCTTTCCAAGCCGGCAGGCCATGTGGGAACACGCTTCCTAGTTTGAACCTGGTAATGCTATGAATTAAAAAACTTTTCAGGCAAAGCATAAAGTGTAGATTTCAAAAATGTAGTTTCACAGTTTTGCTGTTGTGTAATAAGGTTAGCTATCAATTCCATACATTTGCCTATAAATTCTTGTAGTATTTTCCTCTGTATTATTCCAAGGGCTGTCTGGAGCCTCAAGTTCATTTACCAAGGACCATTTGGGGTAGCGATATCAGTGGCCAGCCCTGTTGATCATAAGAGCCCCTCTCTGGCACTTGTATTAGCACCCTTGGATCTAGGTCTCTTACAAAGGACAGGCCTGGTATTAGGGGTATAAACCTTCTCACGTTAGATTTGACTTTGTGATTGTTTTCTGCAGCCAATGGGTGCCAATGACTCCCTCGAGTAATAAGGTCTGAGGATGCATGGATGAAATGTGAACCCCAGGAAAAGTATATGTGCTTATATTTAAAAATTGTATGAGTCATAAAATGTATTTTAAAAAATATATATTCTAAGTGTGATCCCCATTTTTAGGAATCTTTGGCTGTTTATTTTATATGTTGAAAACACTACTTGAATAAAATCTAGTTCTATTCTATCAGTGGTATTTGTTAATGCAGATATGACTATGTGGTTCTCTACCTAAATCCCCCAACATCTCTCCCCAACCCTCACACCCCAGTTCCTACACAATCTTAGACCACAGGGCATGGAGCCATAGTTAAGAGAAAACAGCTGTGTGTAGCTTCTCTGATGATGTAGATGCCCTAATGCATATTTGTTTCTTTTCCATAAGTGAGAATCTGATCAGATAAGCAACACCATATTTTTCTTTCTAAATTGGATTTGGAACAATACTCATTTCAAAGACTGTGAGAGTTTAATGAACACATTTGTGTTATTATGTTGCTCACAATTGGCTGGCACTCAGTACATTTTCCACAATTTCAGGGTGCACGCTCTTCTCCTTTGGGCCTCATATACTCATTTTGAAGTTCCCACACGGGTGCACAGCTGGGTGATTTTCCAGAACTGGTCGGGTACAGGGATTTGCGGACCTGGGGCCTGGGAGGTGGTTGGCAGAAAGCACCCTCTCCCTCCTGTTTTTATCACTGTCACCTGCAGCTTATGTGGCATGTGAAACACTCAGGAGTACCCCAGGCTAATTAAGATTTTGAGAACATCTGTCAGGTTCTTCTTTTCTCAGAAGTGAAAACAAATACTCTTTGAGTTCCCTGGTGAAAGTCAAGGAGCAGTGCCAGTCAGGGCACGATGGCACACACCCCACATCCCTGCGCTTTGGTGGGAGTGCCAGCAATTTAATGGGATTCTGGCTTAAAGAATAAAGGGCTGGGGATGTAGCTTAGTAGAGCGCTTGCCTAGTATGTACAAGGATCTGCCCAGGCTGAGTCCTCAGCACCACCACGAACCCCAAACAAACAGAAAGGTCTGGATGTAGGGGTACAGTTAGTACAAAGATCCTGGCCTCGGTCCCTCATATGGAAGAAAGAACTCAGCTGCTACGACAATCTCACAGGGACCCTCAGACATGTTCACACTTGTGCCAGCCTGTGTCAGGCATGCAGAAACACTGCAGAAACCTGGAGGAGGCCTCGCCTGGTGTGCAGGGCACATAGGGCGCTGGGTGACCCTCCTTGGGGTCGCAGGGTGGCCTTTTTTAGTGGCTCAATGGAAACAGCACAAGGCTGGGCTGGAGCCCTTTCCACCCAGTGCAGGGTGACTCTAGGGCAGTGCTGGCTCTGGATCTCACCACTGGGCTGAGCCACAGCCTGTGATGCAGTTGGACGCTTTCTGTGTGATCCCAGTTCCCTGTTGCCCCCCACAGGTGTTGAGCGCAATAGACATCTTGCCCCTCAGAATTTCATCTCAGTGTCTACTCACAGAGAAGCCAGCATTCATCACAGCATTGCGGTGGCTTCTCTCCTCCTGGCAGCCTGCACCTTACTCAACAGGTTTCTGCACCGATAGGAAAACCAAGAGTGTGAACTGAATCACAAACTCGTTTAAACTTTTCAATTTGTGAGCCATATGATAAATGCTGTTTCTATGGTGTTTCTAAAAGTAGTTTGATGTTGCGCATGAGACTCCCTCCTGTAATCCCAGTGCTCTGGGAGGCTGAGGCAGGAGGGTCAGCTTGAGCCCAGCTTGGGCAATGTAGCAATGTTCACAAGTGAAAGCTATCAAAGGATTGGGGGTGTATCTTAGTGTTAAGGTCCTGAGTCTAATCCCCAAGTACTCCCCTGGCTTCTAGGTTTTCTGTCCAGCTAATTTGTGTTATCAAAGTTTAAATCCCAGGGTTCTATTTGTTCACGTTCATGCACTGCACAGCTCCCTGATTTACGCCCCCCTCCTGGGCCCCAGGGCTTGTTTTCTTTCCTAGCGTCCTAGGTCTCCTCCTAGGTCTCGCTGGTCTCATAAAATACCAAATGCTTTTGTCTAAAGGCTTGGAATCCAATTCTGCAGGAAATATTTTTCCCTCGATAAGCTCCCTGTGCCATTTTTTTTTTCCAATTTGTCTCTCATCAAATAACACCTTTGAAGTCACCTTGGTCTACTATCTAAAACAGTGGTTCCTGTATAGGGCCCCCCCACAGGATATGCATCACCTGGCATACTGCCAATTTAGCCCAGCCATTTCCTACCTATAGACTTCTGGGTTGCAGTATCTTTAGAGTAAACCAATACACGTGTTCCAAAAGTATGGCAAGTTCTGTTAACAAATTAACTGTAGATTCTCCCAATGCAAGTTCTAGGACAATAAAAACAAATAAAAAATTGGATTTCTGCTGGAGGGTCAGGGCTGTATGCCTAGCAACTTTAGGCCAAGTTTGATTCAAATACCCAAACCATAAAAAACAAATCCCAAGTTAGTCACTCTGTAGACCTGGGTGTATTTTCTCGCAAATCCAGCCTGAGTGGTCAGTACGCCCTTTAGCCTGGTTGTTTACCGGACTTGGGAATGTTTTGAGCTCACTGGCTACACCTGGGGAATAAGCTGGCTTCTCATTTCATCAGACCACTTTTAGAGAAAACACCAAAAGCCGTGCAGCAGCTCCTTCCTAAAACAGTGAAAGTGGCTCTGAAAAGAGCCTTTGTTTTTTTCTTCAAATACTTGTAAGGTTCACTTAGCCTTGTGGTGGCTCTCGGTCTTCTTGGGCAGCAGCACGGCCTGGATGTTGGGCAGCACGCCGCCCTGCGCGATCGTCACCTTGCCCAGCAGCTTGTTGAGCTCCTCGTCGTTGCGGATGGCCAGCTGCAGGTGGCGCGGGATGATGCGCGTCTTCTTGTTGTCGCGCGCCGCGTTGCCTGCCAGCTCCAGGATCTCGGCCGTCAGGTACTCCAACACGGCCGCCAGGTACACAGGGGCTCCGGCGCCCACGCGCTCCGCGTAATTACCTTTGCGCAGCAGGCGGTGCACGCGCCCCACCGGAAACTGCAGGCCGGCGCGGGAAGAGCGCGTCTTAGCCTTGGCGCGAGCCTTGCCGCCCTGCTTACCGCGTCCAGACATCACAAAGCCAGACAACCTCCCAATTCCTTTCCAAAAGAAAGGGAACTGGGGGCACTATTTATAGCCATTCTTGGGCGCGAAAAAGGAAGACGTGTCATTGGTTAAAATTGCATCTTGATTTTAACCAATAGAAAGGTGAGTTTGGCATTTCTATATTCTGATTGGGTAATAGTAATCCCTGACGTTTCTCCGAGTAACCACCAATCAGACACGGGGCATCTATACCACTTAATTTACATACCACATTCTACATAAGAAAGGTACCTCGCCTCTTTCTCTAATTTGGTTGGTTGTGGTGTTATTCGTCTGTAGCCGTTATGCCCGAGCCAGCCAAGTCGGCGCCGGCCCCGAAGAAGGGCTCGAAGAAGGCGGTGACCAAGGCGCAGAAGAAGGACGGCAAGAAGCGCAAGCGCAGCCGCAAGGAGAGCTACTCGGTCTACGTGTATAAGGTGCTCAAGCAGGTGCACCCGGACACGGGCATCTCGTCCAAGGCCATGGGCATCATGAACTCGTTCGTGAACGACATCTTCGAGCGCATCGCCGGCGAGGCGTCGCGCCTGGCGCATTACAACAAGCGCTCGACCATCACGTCGCGGGAGATCCAGACGGCCGTGCGGCTGCTGCTGCCCGGCGAGCTGGCCAAGCACGCCGTGTCGGAGGGCACCAAGGCGGTCACCAAGTACACCAGCGCCAAGTGAGCTGGCTGGCGAGTGAAGGTCTCATCTACCCACAAAGGCTCTTTTCAGAGCCATTTCAGGCTGTCAGTGTGAGGGGTTGTGCACACGTTCGTGTGTAAACTGGCTCGTGTGGAGTACGGAGCTCCGTGGCTGGTGAGGCTGGAGATGCTGTTTGTGGGTGGTCCTTGCCGTGCTATGCAGGGCGTGAAAGTTCTTTGTCAGGAGCGTCAGGGGCAGGCGGTGTGGTGTGGCTTGTTGCTTGGCGTGTTTCGCGTCCCGTTTACGCCCTGGCGGGCAGGGCAAGTTGAGCACAGCGGCCTGCCTAGGCCGTCGGGGCTGCATCCCTGTCGATCTAGGCAGCTAGGGTAAAATCCAGCGGGGCGAGCCCGTTCATTTGGCCGAACGTGGAACTTGAGCTCAGTACGTGCGTGCGTTTTTTGCCACTCTCGTGTGGGTCGAGAAGTCTGAGGGACCCGGAGGACTGAGCCGGAAGGCGTCTGAAAGGTGAGCAGCAGCGTTTGCTTTTGAGTAGAGAAATGGAACACGTGGCCAGTTACAGACAGGAGTCCTCTCGATCCCTGATCTAATCAGGTTCCTCATTTCACAAGCACAGCAAAGTTTATAGAAGTTAGAGGAAAAAGTCTGGAAAGAAGATGGCGTAGCAGGACTAACCCTTGAGTGAGGCTGAAGTTTGGCGCTTCCGGGCTGGGGCTGAGCAGGCAGGGTGTGGGGTTTTATTTTTGGCTGGAAACCGAGGGCTGTAGATGCCAGTAGTGAACAGAACTTTGGGTGAAAAGCGCTAATGAATTTTAAACTAGGCTGTGGTCTTTGCATTTAGAAGTGTAGGCCAGTTTCTACACTGATTAATGCAACTTAATTACGTACACTTGTACGTATGCCTTCATGCTTGCACATGTTTTTTTAGGGTGCTCTAATTTTTGGGGACACAGGTAGTGACCCTATGTAATGAATTGATTTTTTTGAGAAGTGAGGATTAACAGTGCTGTCTCCACTGTTTTGTCTTTTCTACCAGTGGTTCATCAATTACATTGATTTTTAACAATAAGTGATCAATGTACCCAGTACTGGTCTGTGCATACGCTCTGGTTTATTAACCCGTACATGCAGATCTAGAAGGTGGCTACTACATAGGCACACAGTCCAATGTGAAAAGTAACCTACAAGTGAGTGGGAGAAATTTCTTCAGTTACTTTCCAAAGTAACAAGCACTGGGACAAGCACTGGGAGAGGGAATAATAGGGACAGAGGGTGTGCATAGTTTGAGCTTTTTGTAGGGTGATTCCCCGAACAAGACATCTTTCACTCATGTGTCAGCCCCTGACGATTTTAGATAGCAAAGTTGGTGTAACTTAAAGAATTTCTGGCAGAAAAGTGGACAGTACTACCACTTCCTATTCAGATTTCATGGAAAACAGTGGGAAACTTAATAAAAATACATCTTATTAGCATGTTTTCTCCAATAACATTCTAAGCTCCAGCTATGCAAGATTTGGGTAGTTAGCCCAAAACACACCTTATGGTGGTGGCGAATTCCACCTTCAGGTCCTGTACGTCTTACCAGTCTTACATTTTTGCTCTGGGCCTGCTAACAGTATGTTGCTGTTGTTAGTTTGAGTCTTACAAATACTTTTTTTGATTTTGGCAAAATTGCTTTCACATCTTTTTGCCTGTTTGAAGATTTTGAAAGTGCATCTTTATAAAAAACCTGGGTGGATGTGAGCCACACTTTTCTCCATTCTTGCTCCTGGGTCTTTCTCTTTTTTTTTTTCTAAAGAGGGAAGGGGTTTATTTAGCTCACACTTTGTAGAGGTTCAGGCCATAACGGGCTGGCTCCAAGGCAGGGATGGCAAACAAGCATCACAGAGGAGAAACAAGGTGCACACAAGGCAGCAAAGGCAAAAGAGTTAACAGCGTCTCCCTGCCCCTTTTATTTTATTCAGACTACTTAGGGCAGGTAGCACTCACATCTTTAATCCTAGGGCCCTTAAACCTAGCAT
Source organism: Fukomys damarensis (assembly GCF_012274545.1). Classification (NCBI taxonomy): domain Eukaryota; kingdom Metazoa; phylum Chordata; class Mammalia; order Rodentia; family Bathyergidae; genus Fukomys; species Fukomys damarensis. The sequence goes on along the minus strand of NW_022900922.1, from coordinate 38,668,320 downwards.
TGCATCATGAATCAACTCCAGCTTCACATACTCTAGATTAAGCTTATGACGACCCCATGAGGCATTGGGGGACTTCAAGACCCAAACCATAACTTTCTGCTGCTGGCCCCCCAAAGACTTGTACATTCCCTTACACAAGAGGCACTTAGTACATCTGTAAGAGTTGCCAAAATCCTAACAGTTTCAGCATTTTGAAAAGTCCAAGTCCAAAGTCTCCTCTTAGATTTAAGGCAAACTGTCAGCTGCAAGCTCCTGTAAAAATGAAAAGAAAGTTAAACACTTTCAACATTCAATGGCACAAGGTAAACATTACCATTCCATAAGGTACAAACAGGAGGATACAAAGGAATGGAACCAAAGTAAGTCCAAAATCCAGCAGGGGAAACATTAAATCCTACAGTTCCATTTCCAGCACCCCCAGCAATCTGTGGCAAGTTGTGAACTCCAAAGGGCTGAATGGCTCTGTGTCTATGGCATTTCCGGTAGTGGTAGCTCCTAAGGCTTCTCTCTTGGGCTGGCTCTGCTCCCTCCTTGCAGCTTTCCTCAGATGATCCATGCCTCTGGCTTCTCCAAACTTCTTGGGTCTCCAAGGAACCTTTGGCTTCACACTCACAGCTTCACATGCTGCCCTCTCAGGGGCGCCCTGCCTGGCCTCTCAGGCCTAATGAGATCTGGGTGGAAGTCTTCCTGAACCCACAACTCTTGCATTCTGCATGCGCCTAAAACCAGTGCCACGTGGGTGATGCCAAGGTCTGCTGCCAGCTGGAGCAGTAGCCAGGCTTCCTTCTCTCTTGACTCTGTAGGGGTCCAGTGCCTATGAACCAAATCTCGAGGAACAACTTCTCTAGGCTGCCAGTTTTGGAACAATTTCCCTAGGCCACAGCCATTCTGGAACATGGTAGTCTGGGGCTTTTCAAAGCAAAATCTTTTACATTTAGAACTCTGAGGCTGCAAAGAGTGGAGTCCTGCTGCTTCCTGTGATGTTCTCAGGTCATTCTTTCTATTCAATCAAGCTATCCTCTGCTGTATCTTTATAGTCCACAGCTTTACTGGAACTTCCTTTCTGGCCAAACTCAAAATATTTTAAATCATTCTGCTGGGCTCTTTATTCTCCACACAGAGCTGGCTAAAATCTCCGGACAGTAGCCATGCCATAGCCTCAATATTTGACTGCCTTAAAATTTCTTCTGCAAGATTTATCAGTCTACTGCCTCTAATCTCAATCTCAGGCAAAGTCTCTGGACATGAACAAGATGCAGACAAACTTTCTGCCAAGCCATAACACACATCATCTGGTGTCCAGCAGCCAATGCAGTCCTTCTTCCCAGCAGAAACCTCCTGTCCTGAGCCTGGTCTTTACTGGCTTTCTGGTCTTCGGAGCTCTGACCAGAATCTCCCATACAGTACAGCCTAAAGCGTTCCAGCCCTATTTCTGTAGCCAATGTCTCTGGATCTTTCCTAATTCCCTTCCCACAAGCCAGTTCCAAAGGTTCTTGAGCCACATGGCCAGGTAATGTCACAGCAATGACCCCACTCTCTGTACTCAATTTCTTTGTTAGTTAGTTTTCTCTCATTGCTGAGACAAATTATCTGACACCCAAAGTTAAGGGGTTTATTTGGTTTATAGCTTGTAAAGGTTCAGTTCATAATCAGCTGGCTCCAAGGCAGAATGTCAAACAGGCCTGGCAGTGGAGAAACAACATGGCACCCACAAGGCAGTGAAGGTAAAAGAGCCTGGCTGGGTCTCACTGTGTTCCTCTGCCTAGCATGAGATTTAACACCTGGAAGGAATCAGTTAAGATCAATGTTCTTTCATAAAAAGCAAGATTGATAAACAGAATTTAATAACACTCAAATTATCAAAGGCAGAGCAAGACGAGTGTTGCCTCCTGCTGGCCTGGTTCCCTGCTGTTAGTGATAGTGAGAAAACAGAACTAAAGCATGAATTAACAAAAAAAAACTTCAATTGGAAAGTAAGAAAATGGTAAGGGGAGTGGACAAAGACCGGGCCAGCCCTTAACATAGGAGAGTGAAAGGAAAAGAGAGGCCGCTGTGAAGGCCCAGTGGATGCACCAGTCCTTGCGAGGCCCTCAGCCCCCCAGTTCCCAGCTGTGGAACCCTCGAGGCCTGAGGGGCGGCACCATCCCTGGATCCTCCCCAGTGGATGTCCCCTGGGGCACGGCTTTTTCCAGGTTAGGGCAGTGGCGGGACTTGGGACCCAGCAGGGTGTCCCTTATGCTAGAATCATGCCTCTGACTGGGAGATGAGATTATGCAGTTCAGGGTCAGCCAACCTCAGACAGCCACTCGGTAATGACTGGCTCACACCAGCCGAGTGGGGAAGGGATTTGATCCTCGTTTAAGGTAGCAAAGGATGCAAAACGAAGGCTAAACTGTGTTCTGCTTTAGTTACCTGTGGGGCATCACCGGGCCCAAGAGTAACTTTTTTTCTCCCCCAGATATGGTGTAAGTTCCCGGCTGTCTCAGAAGACAAACTGCTTTCAATGAGTATCAAGCTAAGGGCCCAGCAGTCACCCCAGCCCCAGAGCTCTCCAACGTTGCCACCCATGTGCCCTTTTCTGCTGTTACAGCATATACGTGCCATTTTTTCCCCTTTAGCCATGTACAATAATTTAATTTTGAACAAAAGCATTTCTTTGTATTTTTATAATCTTTTAAGTTATTCAAAATTGTGCTCAATTTATATTTCTGTATTAGTTCATTTTGTCATGAGTTGTTCGTGCTTTAGAACACTTGGGTGACGCTGAAATGTAGCAATTTCATCTGGTGGTGGTCACAGCCACTTCACTCACACAGAACACTGCTTAACATTTCCCGCCTAGAGGGTCAGAGCACTTCCCGGCTGAGCCCGAGGCCCACTGAGATGTGGGTGGATAGCTACTCAGCATGTGTCTGAGTCTGGAAGTTGCTGAGGACCAAGGCCCAGAAGGTAGCCTGGCTGTCTCCCGTGGGTGAGGGGGGGAATCTTCTCAGCTCCGCACCCACAAGAAGTGAGACAGACCCACTGTGCTCAGAGTGCCTTCTGAGTCATCTGACCATAAATGGGACCTGAGGCTTCATTCATCTTTGTCCTCAGGAAATGCTCTTTGTGTATTTCTTCTCCCCTTTTCTCACGCCTCCCTGAAGGAGGATGTGTGGACCTGGAGGCTTGGAGCCAGTTCTTCACTCTAAGCTGCGCTGCCCAAGAGAAGTACGTGCAGGATGTATGGAGTTTCTAGAGCAACTGCTTGTTTTCTTTTTATGGCACCGGGATTGGACCCAGGGCCTTTACCCTTTTTCACTTTTTAATTTTCAGAGAGAGAGAGAGAGTCTTGCTAGGTCATGAAGTTGCCCAGGTTGAACTGTTATGATTATCTAGCTTCAGCTTCCCAGAATGCTTGGCTCACAGGCAGGTATGCACTACGCCCGGTTCACACCACACTTTAAAAATGGTGAGAACAGATGAAACAAGCTTAATATGTATCAAAAATGTTACTTTGGATGTAGACAACACAAAATATATGAAATAGATGTCTTGGACCTTTGTTTTCATTTCAAGCCTTCAAAATCTGGTGTGCAGTTTAAACTTTTATGTCAAATTTCTAAATTGTTTCAATTTTCATAGGATTTTTTTTTTCTTTTGAGACAGGATCTTGCTGTGTAACCTCTGCTGGCCTTGACTTCACTGTGTAGCCCAGGCTGCACACCAAGTCATCACCTACATAGCCTGGTGACTATGGTCCTCATCTCATTTTATAGGAAAATCTTGTAGAGTTCTTGTATTTACAGTAAACAACAATCAGTTAAAAGTATGATTAAGCTACAATTAAACACTCATTTCTTTGGTCGCTATTCATGAGCTTCATAGCCTCACGTAGCTCATGCTGTATGGCATGGAAGGAATGGCCCCATGGGCCACCATTCGAGGATGCAGACCCTTCTGAAATACCAGTTACCAGTCTGTCTGAAGGGAGTCTCCAGTCCTGTGGGCTTGGAACCTGGGAAATGACAGATCGGGAAGGACAAATAACATCTCTGTAGATTTCTTTAAACAACAGCCTTGAGGGGCTGGGGATTTAACTCAGTAGTTCAGTGGCCTGCCTTGCAAGAGCAAGGACCTAAGTTCAATCCCCAGTACCAAAACAAAAAACCAACCAACCAACCAAACAAACAAAAAAACAACCAACAGCCTTGTTGGGCAGCAGGCCCATGGGTTTAGATGAAAATCATCCATTCTTAGCTGGGTGTGGCTGTGCACATCAATAATCCCACCACTCAGGAGGCCGGAGGCAGGGGGATCAACTAGAGTTTGAGGGCAGTTCCAGCTAGATAGCAAGACCCTGACTCAAAAAACAAAACAAAACAAAATCCTCAACAAAGCAAAAACAGTCCATTCAAGTGCCAGCATTGATAGGCAGTTCTTGTACCTACCCTGAGATTTCCCTAAACTCTCCATGAAGGGGCTAGCACTGCAACAGGAATCAGTGAGACAAAATCTGGGATCCTACCAGGCAGTTAGGACAGAGGACAGAGGCCCCAGGTGGAGCTGGGAAATCAGGGCTTTGCAGGCGTCACACACAAACTGCTCATACTCCCCGTCAGGGGCCTCCGGGTGCCAGGCGCTGAAGTCCTGCATGGGCACTGCCTGAACACTGCAGAGATTGGACCCTGCCAGGGAGTCCTGTGTAGGATGGAGGTTGTATTGCCTATACACCAGCTGGACTCCCTACAAAACCCCTTAAAAACCTCTAGAGGAAGAGCTCTCATTGGGATGCTGCTCAGGACCCTCTCCTGGCTAGTGGGAGCTCTGCTTCCATCCATTCATTCAAGACAGAGTCTTTACATCTATTTATTTGAGACAGTCTCATCATGTAGCTCAGGCTGGCCTTTAACTCACCGAGTACCCTAGGCTGGCCTCTGCAATCCTCAGGCCGCAGCCTCCCAATCTCAGGGATCACAGGCGTGTGCCACCATGCCTGGCCTTATCTTTTAAAGAAACTTGCTTGCACCCTACCCTCGTGGAACCCCAGCATTCTGGCTATAGTGCTGCTGTCCCTTCTCTGTGATGGTTTTTCTATCTACTCAGAGTAAGAACATCACAGGGTGGCATGATCAAGTATAACATGTTCGTGGCCTACTTTTCTTGGCTGTCTAAGCCTCTTATTTTGCCATTTTAAACTGAGGATCAACCACAAGATTATTACATGAGATAATCCATGTGAAACATTTTGCACACGTGTGAACAAACTTTCAGTATATCTTAGGCTTCACTTTTCTTTTGCCTCTCCCAATTTAACCTTGTAGAGTTTGCTCATTCAGTTTATTAAAGACAAGGGAGATCACCTGTTCTCGGGTCTTCACAGTACCTTCTTAATGACTCTTCCTGTGTTTTCAGGTCAAGCCTGGCGCTTGAAGCCAAATCTAGAGATAAGCAGCCAGTATTTTTTGAATCAATGCCTGCAGATTTGTGGGTCAAAGGAATGTAAGGGTGGGGAACACCTTTAAAAGAGGCAGCACTCCACTAAAAAAACAAAACAAAACAAAACACCCCACGGTGCTAAAATCAACTCTTGCATGCCTAATGATAGTGCTTAACTGCAAACACATTTAAAAACCACCTACAAGGTATTGATTACATATATTTGCCATACATACACTGACAAAAGGGTAAAAGCTAAGAAATACTAAGAATACTAACAAATAAAAAAATTCCCAGAAGAAAAAAAAAAAAAAAAAAAAGGTAAAGATGAACAGGTTGTTACCAGAAGAGACAACTTCCAAATAGACAAAAATCCCATAAAAATTAAGCTATTACAAGGGAAATGCAATTTAAATAAATGGCTACATATTATTCAGGAAACCTGCACATTGGCAAAATTTCGGGGTCAATAGGAGCAAATGTGAAAAGATGGGGCAGCCAAACTGGGGGGCCCGGGAGCGTAAAGGACCTGCCCTGGAAAGGATGTGGGGACTCCTTTTTCCTCATACTGGGGACTGACCCCAGGGCTTTGCGCCGAGGTACATTTTGTCCTTTTTGAGACAGGTCCCACTACGTTGCCCAGGCTCTGCTGAGACACATGTTTCTCCTGCTTCAGCCTCCAAAGTGCTGCGATTACAGGTTAATTACCGCGGAGCAATTCCTCTCCTGCGACTATGGCGCTGCGCTGTGTACACCGCGGTGCAGGGGGACAAACTGCCAGGTCCGGGCTGAACCAATAGAAGAAAGCAAACAAATAGCTTTCAGTAAACAGCGTCTTCTCAGTGTAGAGGGTAAATGGACTCAAATTTAAGTGTGCAAAAGCGTAAACTACATACATGTAGTATGAAGTATATAAATACTTTTTAAAAAATGGTAATGAGTTCAGGGGCAGTGCCGACACAGTCAGCTGGTGGATGGGGGCCTATTCCTTCAGCGTTGGTTAATTTGTGAAAGCACAGTAATTTATACCCAACTGGCTTGAGCCCCCGGCGCGGTCCGATAGCCATCCAACCCTCCCAGGACTCCTGCGCCCTTAAACCGTCTCCAGGTCCCTCGCCACCTCTAGCAAGGGGCTGCAGGGCCTGCAGTTCCTTCTGCGTGAAGCTCACTGCCAGGAGCCAGAAACGATAGCACCCCAACCACGGTAACCTACAAGATCGGCCCTATCGCGAACCGAGCAGGTAGGATAGTCAGTATCACACCTCCTCTCAGAAAGGGTGGTGGCCCTAAAAAGGGCCTTTGTGGGTTAGTTAGGAGGACGTGAACTCAGCCGCCGAAGCCGTAGAGCGTGCGTCCCTGGCGCTTGAGCGCGTAGACCACGTCCATAGCCGTGACCGTCTTGCGCTTGGCGTGCTCCGTGTAGGTGACGGCGTCGCGGATCACGTTCTCCAGGAAGACCTTCAGCACCCCGCGAGTCTCCTCGTAGATGAGGCCGGAGATGCGCTTCACGCCGCCGCGCCGGGCCAGGCGGCGGATAGCGGGCTTGGTGATGCCCTGGATGTTATCGCGCAGCACCTTCCGGTGGCGCTTGGCGCCGCCTTTGCCCAGACCCTTACCACCCTTGCCACGTCCAGACATCGCTGCTAGGGAGATGATACAGTGCGGGAACAGCTCCCTTTTATGGTCTGCATGCGGACCTGCGTGAGGACTGCGGCGGGAGGCGGGACGTTTCTCCCCGCCCATCCGGGGAGGGGCCCGGCAAAGCCAAACGCGCCTGCGTGTTGGACTCATTGTTCCTTTTCACTTTTAATCATCAGGATCCAAAGCAGCTTTTGTTTTTTCTTAAAAGTAATTCCGCCTCCTGTTCCTAAAACCACAAATAGCACTTTCTGTCACGCCTTCAACCTTACTAATGCTGGGTAGAACCATTAAAAAAAAATCTAATAGTGAAAAAAAAATCTAATACGACACACCTGATTTTCTGCATAGAGAATTAGCAAAAAATTTAACCATGGGGTTAACCAATGCAGTATATGAAATATTACTCGCACAGATTTGAAGAAATAACTTTATCACATTACACATGTCACCTAAAATTATTTTTAAAATTTCTGTTATTCCTCTGATCAGTCTGTGTAGTGATGAAATATTACAATTATCGGTAACTGACGACTGCTAGTGCTTGACAGTGTAATTCAAAGCTCATAATTATTCAATAGTTTATCATTTATTATTGAAATTGCAACTCATGCAGTTACAATAAAGAAATGGTTTAGAATATTAGAACTTCAATTTACAGACTACAAGAACAGTTAATTTTCGTGAATAAGTAAATAGAGAATTCAAATGCAAAGAGGGTATACTTTATTTTTCTAGGAAACCCTTCCATTACAATAATTACTATACACCTCATACTTTTGGTGGCGTATACTTGATTCAAGAAAATTTACTTTGCTTAAATTCAAAGGCATTTTAGTGACTTTTCCCAACATTAATGCACAATCTTCATTATTTGAGGATTTTCTTGCTACTTTTTTGTAAGGATTTCCTTGTTTGCTTTATAGTATTTGCAAGGTATTCCACTCAAACTTCATAAGATAAATGTATAAGAAAATGAAGACAGGCTTTAATTTTGTTTTGTTTTGGTTTTTTGAGACAGGGTCTCACTATGTAGTTGAGATTGACCTGGAACTCACTATGTAGCCCAGGCTGATCTCAAACTCACAGCGATCCTCCTGCCTTAGCCTCCCGAGTGCCTGGGATTACAGGCATGTGCCAGCACGCCCGGCTAGGACAGGCTTTTCAATAAAAAAATTTTTTTAAATTTCCAAAATTATGTTCCAATAAAAGAGAACTTCCCACACACTTTTTGAAAAACAGATCTAAATGGATTCAGTCAGCAGCAGCTGAATTTAGTACCATTGATAGAGGGAATGGGTAGCATAGGTTCATGGGCTGGAGCTAGTGCAAGGGCAAAGCTGAATTAAAAATAAAAGTCTTCATTCTCTGGTGCAAATAGAAGAGGCTTTCGTGTCTTTCCTGTCTCTCCTTCAGAATTTCTTTCCTTAGCTTTTTCAAATATATGTAAATCCTTTTAATGGCTTACCGAGCCTTACACTTGGGAATGTTTCTTCAGAAACCAGAGGGTCATCTCTACAATGCAGTGACCAACACGGAAGGCGGCCTGTGTCCCCAGGGCCTAGGAGGAAATGCGCGTGAAGGCCAAAAGGCAAAATGCAAACCCCTCTGAATGTAGCCCCACAGAGGAACAAGATTTCTTTTTGCTTTTGCAATCTCTTTATAAGTTTGCCTCTGATGTTTTGTACTCTGGCTTAATGCTCATGTGATTTGGAGGTGATTTTGTTTTAATTATATTTTCCCTACATCAGTGTTAACTGGAGAATATTTTAAATGACATTTAGACTTTAAAAATTAGTAAAACTCTATGGACAGCAGGCTCCCTCATCTGAATTCAGACGTTTTTTTGCAGCAGTTCACGATGACAAGGGCAGCAACAGACTGGACAGAAATTGCACAGAAAGGAATTCTGTACAAACCAACCTGTTACTAACATGCTTTTTAGTATCCTTTAGCCTGCCCATATCTTTTTGTTGCTCTTCCACAGATGTTTCTGTTTACCCAATTAAAATGGCATTTAGTGTTTACTTCTTAAGGTCTTCTATTTCTTTTTGTCCCGGGGCCAAAGTCACAACCTTGCACTTGCCAGGCAGGAACACACCAGTTACATCCCTGGTAGGTGTTCAATTTCTAAGGGTGCCTGTATCCCACAAATTTAAATTCATTTGGATAGTTTTCTCTTGTTAATGTTATGTGTTTAATTCTGAGGCCCAGCCACAAAAATCTGAGGATACAAGTACAATTCTGTTTTTGCTATGATACCTGAAGTTTGTCTGAAATTGAAGCCGGAGTGTTTAATTTTTGTATAGAGCTGTAATTTAACAAATCAGATTATATTGTTTTGTTTTTCTGGTGCTGGGGATTGAACCCAGGACTTCCACAATGAACTACATCCCCAGGCAGCCTTTATTACTGGAGCTAAATTGCCTACACTGGGATTGAATTGGGATCCTTTCCCTCAAGACTCCCACTTTGGTCCTTCCTACAGGACAACTAGCTTGAAGTATTTTTCTGTTCTTACATACTTTCATATTATGAAAACCTGCCTACAAAATTAAATTTGCAAATGCACCATCTAATCATTTTACATTAAATGGATGACATCCAAGGATACAACTAAAATTACTTGAATTGCATAACTGAAAATCAACAGAACAGTAAAGTACTGCACCAGCATGTGGAAGGGGATGGCAAAGTACTGCGTGCTGTCAGCCTTTTTTCACTCCAAAGCTACCACATTTATACTTGGATAGTAAGTATTTTCAGAAAAGTATTAAGTAAATCAGTGGTATGGGCCAACAAGTGTCAAGTTCTCTTGCTGGAAATATGAGTGGCTCTGAAAAGAGCCTTTGATTTCACAGCGGTGTTCGGAGCCTTACTTGCCCTTGGCCTTGTGGTGGCTCTCAGTCTTCTTGGGCAGCAGCACGGCCTGGATGTTGGGCAGCACGCCACCCTGCGCGATCGTCACCTTGCCCAGCAGCTTGTTGAGCTCCTCGTCGTTACGGATGGCCAGCTGCAGGTGGCGCGGGATGATGCGCGTCTTCTTGTTGTCGCGCGCCGCGTTGCCCGCCAGCTCCAGGATCTCGGCCGTCAGGTACTCCAGCACGGCCGCCAGGTACACCGG
>NW_022900922.1:38635138-38658037 GCF_012274545.1 Fukomys damarensis | reverse complement strand
TTGCCCTTGCGCAGCAGGCGGTGCACGCGCCCCACCGGGAACTGCAGCCCGGCGCGGGAGGAGCGCGTCTTGGCCTTGGCGCGAGCCTTGCCGCCCTGCTTGCCGCGTCCAGACATCGCGAGAACTCGAGCAGTACTCACCCAACAGTGGTCCGAAAGTGACAGAAGCGCCCTTTATAGCGTCCTCGGGGGCGCGAAAAGGCAGCCCTGCGATTGGTCACTTTTCATGTTCATTTAGACCAGTGGGCGTCTGCGCGTCTGGCGAGCCTGGCTGTGACATCACAGAAGCGCGAGCACCAATCGCCGGGGACATTCTCCGCGCCTCATTTGCATAACTCCCTCTAGATAACGCAGCGCCGGTTGCTTCCCCCCAACTTCTCTCGCTCTCGTTTTGAGATGCCCGAGCCAGCCAAGTCCGCCCCGGCCCCGAAGAAGGGCTCGAAGAAGGCGGTGACCAAGGCGCAGAAGAAGGACGGCAAGAAGCGCAAGCGCAGCCGCAAGGAGAGCTACTCGGTCTACGTGTACAAGGTGCTCAAGCAGGTGCACCCGGACACGGGCATCTCGTCCAAGGCCATGGGCATCATGAACTCGTTCGTGAACGACATCTTCGAGCGCATCGCCGGCGAGGCGTCGCGCCTGGCGCATTACAACAAGCGCTCGACCATCACGTCGCGGGAGATCCAGACGGCCGTGCGGCTGCTGCTGCCCGGCGAGCTGGCCAAGCACGCCGTGTCGGAGGGCACCAAGGCGGTCACCAAGTACACCAGCGCCAAGTGAGCTGGCTGGCGAGTGAAGGTCTCATCTACCCACAAAGGCTCTTTTCAGAGCCACCACCTTCTCACGAGAGAGCTGCCATTTGCTTTTGTCCCGATCTTTGGTCTTGTAGTGTTCTTACACAGGAGCAGTCCAGTACCAAGTCCGTAAGTAACGGGGCCGAAAGTAGGCTAAAGTTCATTTTCTGGAGTTTTGGCAGGTTTGTATGTAGCTGAGGTTTCCTCGCTTAGCGGTCTGCTTTAAGCGGGAAATTTGAATTTCCCGGTGACTCTTCTGCGTGGTATGATTGGCGGTCGGGGTTCTCTGGGAGGATCTTCCGTTCGGTCCTTGATTGGCCGCTTCAACTCGGAAGTAGCCACAGGTCCCGCCCACCCAGCTCTACGTGCAATGTCTTAGGAAAAGGTTGTGAGTTGGATCTCGTTCTTGCCCTTCAGTTCACTTTACTTCTAAGGTGAGATTACCTCTCGCTTCAAGTTAGGCCGGAGTGGGAAGGGCTCCGTTTTCGGTCGGGGAAGAACAGCTCTTTTTTCCTGCCGGGGTCCCAGGCGTGCTTCTGGGGTGCAGGGCGGGGCGGCTGGGGGCTCCAGACTCCGCAGCGAAATCGGCCTCTGACAGCTGCCTTTGTTGGCATTTTAAGTTGTTGATTGTTTGAAATCTGAAGGAAAACGAATTCTGCATCATTTAGGTCGTTTAAATGAGAACCAGTCACCCTCAAAATCTTTCTAGATTACAGCTTCAAAGTTGTAGCCGGGTGTGGTGGCACAGGCCTGTAATCCCAGGCACTCGGGAGGCTGAGGCAGGAGGGTCGTTGTGAGTTCGAGACCAGCCTGGGCTACACAGTGAGTTCCAGGGTAGTCTCAACTACATAGTGAGACCCTTTCTCAAAAAACAAAACAAACACAACAAAATTGTACCTGTTTTCAGGGGAAGAAAAAAGGTCGAAATGTTTGGAAGTTTCCATGACTGGTTTTGGTTTAAAAGGGAAATCTGCCTAGTAGAAGTAAGTATATAGTACAGTAATACTATCTAAACAAGTATTTTCTTAAATTTACTGTGGTTTTAGCACTTTTTCAGAGCTCATGTAGTCCATCTTACTGGCTCTGACATATCCGCCTGCTTTGGGCTTCTCCAACAGCTGGTCCAGCTTTTGGAATCCGACTCCGCCTGTTCAGCTGCATTTTCTTGCGTACATCCAGTTGAACAGCTCCACCCTTTGTTGTAGGTATTTACCTGTAGAAAAAGTGCGCAAAAGACATGAAAATGAGCAAGGGAGCGCAAAAGGTAAAACGTTTTTCCTCTTACTGCAGTTGACATTCCACACTAATGGTGTAACTGAAACTTGTGAATATACAGCATAAAGGTCATCATTTACTTTTATGTCTCTGAGCCTCTGATGATTTCCATTATTCCAGATAATCAGATGATCATTTTCAAGCTAAATGCTTGTTTGGGTGCTTCTCTGTCTTACAGGGTAAAGTATCTGAATAAGAAGCAGACTTTGGGGGAAACGGAGGGATTCAGGTGTGCAATTCCAGCCACAGATAAGAATTTTATAAAGGCTCAATTTTTAAAAAAGAACCCGGCTGATTCTGTTCCTTAGAATAAACCGCCTAGGAGGTAAGTAAATCAGACATTGGCCTTTCGGGTTATTTGGTAGAGTCTCCTCAAGGATGAGGATAGTGGAATTTGGGGTGCAGCCCATCGAGTGGTACAGCATGAGAATTCAGTCTCTGACACACGCGGGCTCGCACACACACAAGAGGGAGTTTAATCCTTCGCTTAAAAAACTAAATTGCGTTTCAACTCTGCTAATCATCCCTAAAAGAATTCCTTCAAAGAAATAATCATAGCCCTTCTTTAAAAGAATGAACATGGTGATACACTTTTTATAGAGAGGTAGTGAGGTAGGTATCACAAAACATGGGAGTATTTTTTCATTCATAATACTGTAAGTCTTCCCCACTGATTATAAGCCAAAATGAGGCCTGTATAAGGCATAGTCCTCAATGAAATAGGAACAACTGTTTTTAAGGAACCTTTTCCCCCTAAGCTTTTCCAAATGATAGTATGTCCTTTTCTCCTATGTACATATTAAAACAACTGAATCTGCAATGTTTATTGTAATAAGACACCTGATACCCTGGGTGGACAGAGATATATTCACAATGTCCACTGAAAGTCAGTGGTCCTAGATACCATGCAGCTGTCCTTCAGTCAAACCTTTATCTTTGATATGTTAAAGTTAGCTTAATAGTACACTTTTCCTCAAATTTTGTCAAATTTTGATAGCATGTTGAACACACACACACACACACACACATATATATATATATATAATATATCGTTAAGCTATCCATTAATTTGTTTAATTTTGGAGTGTCATTTTTCCTGATATTGTTCTCCAATTTTAGATATGTAACCCTGTTTAGAGTCTGCATTATTTACATTCTGCACATGGAGGTATTTTAAAGTTTAATATTAAACTTCCAGGGTTCTTCGAGATCTTAAAATGCACCTGTAGTCATTTATTATAGAAATTGTACCAGACACTGGACACTAGGAAGGCAGAAGAGCAGGTCCATCCTTCCCACTGTTGGTTGCAACTTGTTAGGTTACTAGATCTACAACCTTGTGAAGTATGTAGATAGCAGCACTTGTTCATCAAAGGAAAACCCAGCCTGAGCAGGTACTGGAGGAGAAAATAATTGCTAGAGCAAGTGAGGGGCCCACATTCCAGTATTTCTATTGAACATTGTAATTAAATTACATGAGGAATTTTCGGTGAATTACTGAGTGATACTATCCAAGTTGGAAACTTGGCTTTATTCCTGTCCCCTATGAAAAATGGGGATGTAGTACTGCCTCATAAGTTAATATTTTTAATATACTTAGAAAAATGACCTGCATACAGTGAGCATTCAACAACTGGGTGCTATTGCTTCTGCTGCCAGTAGTAACAGCAAAAGTAGACACAGTTGGCATATTGAGTAGGAAGAGGATCCCTGCCCCAGGCAAAATTTGGAGCACTGTATCTCTTTTCTTTTCCTGGAAGGAGATTGATGTAAGATTCTGGCCTCGCTGACTCACATGCATGGCTAGTGGTTCATCTGGATGGACAGGGATTTGAAGTAGGCCACAGTGGAGGTTTGAGGACAAGTTTTGGGGAAGAAATCCCTCTGTATTTTCCCCAATGTGGATGAATTTCCTAGAATCAGAGGATCAGTACAGTATCCCATGAGTGCCAACCAAGAAGTCCACTCAATGACCAGGTATAACCACAGCCCTGTGGATGGCAGTCTCTCCCCTCACCCCCACTTCCTGTCTGAGCAGTTTGTAAGCAGAACGACCAGGTGGCGATGGTGGAGGTCCTCGAGGTCTGAGGTAAAGCCAGCTCGTTAAGGCTGACTGGGACACTCATACCAAGTGTTCCAAAGGCCAGAGCAAATACTCTTATGTTCTTTCTAGTATTTTGTCAGTGATGAGGCAGGTATTTCTTTTCACTGGGACAAACATTTATTCTAGATTTAAATGTGCTTCACTTTCTCTTGTGCTGTAGCTAACAAGACCATCTATGTGATGATTAAATAATTTATATTATCACATTTTCCATCTTTTGACCCATTTCTACACATTGTAGAGAAAAGGTGAGGGCACACATGACCAGGGAACTCAGTAATGTTTTTCTCTTTTTAATTTGCGTGCTGAGGGTGGATTTGAGGCAAGCTTTACTCCCAGCTTCCTTATCGGCTTTGTATCACATCCTTCATAAGCAGATGTCTTCTGGTTTTGGAGAACTCAGCCAAGGTGGCATCTAGGATCCAGGAGTGCTGTTCCCTGGGTGTTGTATGTGTGCTGAGTAGGTAGATACCAAGAATGGGCACAGTTTCTCCCATTGCCAGGATGCAGTGGCTGTTACATCTGTTAATAACCAGTTATTAACCAACTCGAAAATGTCTGCTTCTTCCTCTTGCACCTTAGGGCTTTCTCTGATGTTTTTAGTTTTAGAAAAGGAGGAATACTTTCAGTGTGACAAGATGTTTATTGAATTTTACTGATTTACCCAAATGATTTATTTTTATGTTAAGTTAAAGCACTTTTAATTTTATTCATTAGCTGGCTTAAGAGAGCTGTGGGAAATCTTGACTTAAAGGAGTCTGGATTCCTTCATTCTTAGTTTTCTTTTTTTTTTCCCTCATCCTCTCCCCTGGTTTGTATTGGTCTGTCCCTCTTTGAAGGATAGGCAGAGTGCTGCTGCAGATAATTTGAATGTTTCTAAAAATGCTGTCAAAATGACACATGGAAAGCTGGCTAGCTAAATTGTCTCAGAAATACAATTTCGGATATAATTTCACATATAATTATTTTGAGGCAAAATATTTGATACATTTTAAATACACCTAATGTAAACATTCATCACAGGGAAGGTGTACCTGTACATGCTTCTTTTTTCCCATCCCCTCCCTCTGACTTCTGTTCTCCTCCTTATTTACAAAAGCTTTGTTTCCATTTTTTCCTTCTAGTTTCACTTTTTTTCTTGTCCCTTCTGACCTATCCCTACCCTCCTCCCCTTCTCATTTGAACATTTTCTTCCCATTCTCCAATATCTGTTATACATTGTAGTCCTTGTTTCTACTTTTGGTTTCTCACACCAGAGAAACAGTTCGGTATTTAAAACATGTATGTTCAATTTATTGCACTTGAGTATGGTCTCAAGATCCATCCATTTATCTAGAAATTTCTCAAGCTCTTGCTTCTTTTTAAGAGTAGTACTCCATTATATATTTAAAAATCCACATTTTCTTTATCCATTTGTCACCTGATTGGGCATTTGGGTTTCCAAGATTTAGCTGTTGCAAACTGTTATAAACATGGGTGTGCATATATTTTGGGGGAATAATGCTTTTAATTTTTTTTAGAAAGATACCAGTAAGTGGAATAGCTGGGTTGAATGGATCTTCTAATTTTAGGTTTTTGAGGAATTTCCAACTGTACCACTCTACACTCCCACTGATAGTGGAAAAGGCTTCCTTTGTCCCCACAGCCTCACCAGCATCTGTTACTCATTGATGTATTGATAGCAGGCATTCTTCATGGAGTAAGATGGAATCTCAACATTGTTTTCATTTGCATCTCTTGAATGACCAGTGATGTTGAACATGCTTTCAAATATGTATTTGCTGGTTTTACGTCTTTTGACAAGTGTCTTATTTATTTCAGATGTCCATTTTTGGATTGGTTCTTTAAATTTGGGGTGTCTGATTTTTTTTGAATTCTTCATATATTATAGATAGTAGTCCTTTGTCTGAGGAACAGCTGGCAAAAAATTTGGCCCACACTGTGGGTTGTTTCGTGGTTTCTTTTGGTGTGCAAAAGCTTTTTAATACAATGAGATCCCAGTTGTTGATGTCTGTGATAGTTTTTGTCAACCGGGGTTTTCTTCATGAAGTCTTGCCTACACACCAATATCTTTGAGAGTTCTATCTATTCTATCTTCTAGCAGATTTAGTGTTTCTGTTTTAATATTTAGATCTTTTTGATTTTAGTTTAGTGCATGGTGAAAGATATGGGTCTAGTTTCAATCTTTGGCATGTAGAAAGCCAGTTTTTCCAGCACCATTTATTAAATAGGCTGTCTTTTTTCCAGTGAAGGTGTTTGGCTCTTTTGTCAAAGATAAGGTGGCTGAGTGTGTCTTGAGTTGCTTCTACATCTTATAATCTGTTCCATTGGTCCTCAGATATAATTTATATATATACACATACATACATATATTATTTAAATCACTGTAGCTCTGTAGTGCAATTTCATGTCAGGGATTGTGATGCCCCCTGCCTTGCCTTTGTTACCCAGAATTGCCTTTACTACTCTAGGTCTCTTCTGGTTCCAAATGAATTTTTGGATTGTTTTTTCTAATTCTGAGAGATATGCAATTGGGATTTTGATTAGAATTACATTAAATCTGTATAATAATTTTGGAATTTACATTACATCTGTATAATAACTTTCACTATATTGGTTCTTCCTTCCCAAGAGCAAGGGATATCTTTCCATTTTCTGATACCCTCTTTGATCTCCTTTTCCACAGCACTGTAGTTCTCAATGTGTAGATGTCTTTTACTTCCTTTGTTAGATTGATTCCTAGGTATTTCAGTTTTTTTGGATGCCATTGTGAAAGGTGTTTCCATAATTTCTCTCTCAGTTTGTTTTTTGTGTATAGGAAGGCTGTCGATTTTTGAGTGTTGACTTTGTATCTAGCTGCACTATTGAATTTGGTTATTAGGTCTAGAAGTATTTTGGTGGAGTTTTTGAGGTCTTCTATGTAGAGTATCATGTCATTCGTTTGAAAATAATGATAATTTAACTTCTTCCTTTCCTAATCTTACTCTTTTTATTTCTTCTGTTGTCTAATTGTTCTGGCTAATGTTTCTAGAACTATAGAATAAGAGTGGTGACTGTGGACATCTTTGTCTTGTTCTTGATTTTAAAGTGAAAGCTTTCAGTTTTTGTCCATTTAGTATGTATTGGCTGTTGGTTTGTCACAGATGGCTTTTGTCAGATTGAGATAGACTATTTCAATTTTCAGTAGGGTTTTTATCATGAGTGTGTGTTGGACTTTGTCAGATGCCTTTTCTCCATCTGTTGAGATGATCATATGCTTTTTGTCCTTGGCTCTGTTAATATAGTGTATTGCATTTATTGATTCGTGTATGCTGAACCATGCCTGCATCCCTGGGATGACTCCTGCTTGGTCACAGTATAAAGTCTTCTTGATGATTTGCTACATTGTTTGCCAGTATCTTATTGAGGATTTTTGCATCTGTGTTCATTAGGGAGATTGGCCTCAAATATAATTTTAACTACACTCATTGAGGCAAATTATATAAATTTACAAATCTGTTAAACCCCACCCCTCATACTGAGGATTGAATCCAGGGCCTTCACACTAGGGCCCTTTTTTTTATTTTGAGACAGGATCTCCCAAAATTGCCCAGGCTGGGCTCAAATTTGTGATCCTCCTGCCTCCATGTCCTGTAGTGCTGGGATTCCAAGTATGCACTACCACACCTGGCCACAAATAAAGTTTTAATAATTTTTAAAAGTTGTTGACTTGGTGAAATGTTTTTATATAACTGACTTTGAGAACACTGTCTTGATTATTGTATTTTCTCCTTTGATATTTAATTTATAACTTTTTCTTTTTAATCAGTCACCTCTCTTCCTTAGTTCCAGGGAACACCCACAATATTACGTTCTTCTATTGCATTTTTTAAAAAATTTGAAAGTAGATGGAAACTCCCTTCCCATTCTTTTTTCTCTTTTTTAATTCAGACTAATGAAGAGTGTCGAGATATCTTTTAATATTTTGTCTATAGATACAAAACATTTTTATTGCAGGTGGAACTAAGATTTTTTTTTCTTTTTATTGAGTTTATTGGTACAATCTAGGTACACAGTACAGTTACATTCATTACTGGGATCCTGTACCTTCACATGACAGGTCTTGGTTCTCATTGTTTCCCCTTGTCCCTGCCCTCCCTTCACCCCCTCCCCCCTCCCCATTTACAAACAATTTATTTCCATTTTTTCATTTTCTCTTACTTTTTGGAACTAAGATTTTATATTAAATATTTCAATGGTAAACTCAAAGGTGTTAAGAACTTTTTAACTTAAATGAAAAATGATTTCACTAAATAGTTCTATTTAGAAAATAAAAACATTGCTTTCTCATACTTCTCAAAGAAACAATCTAAAAACCATGGCAACCCATGATCAGTTAGACTCTACCGCACATGCCCATGATAGTCTCCCAGTTCCTTTTTGAGTCTGCATAACTGCTTGGAGATTTGGTTAAATGTTATGGATAAAAATTCATTTAAGAGGAATAACAACCAAATACCATGTGAAGAACTGAGGAGATTCATACTCAGACCAAATCATTGTAAGAAAAACATTTGAGTCACTTAGAGATTTCTTAAGAATTAGGTAGGTTTTGAATAATGTTTGTGATCATTAAATTTTTTCCTTAGGTATGAAATTTTATTGTGTGGCACCACGTCCGTGTCTGTGGAAACTTTGCTGCTGGAGATGATGTGCTGGCCCCTGCCCCTGCCTGGCGTGGTGTGGACACGAGGGACGCTGATGTGGGACTGCTGAGCCCTGGGACTGAGGGACTGAGCCCTGGGTGGGGTCCTGGGGTACGGTAATCCCTGTGCCTCGGCCTACACCAGGCTTCAGTCCATCCACAACCACGCTTTGCTTCCCCGTGGCAAAGGTGCAAAAAGGCCCAGGTTAATGGACGTGTTTCTCTTGGTTAGCAGGGGAGCATTGAGAGGAATCAAGCATCGCTTCAGGGAAATTCAAGTCCCTGAATCCAGGGACCCAGAAGAGGCTGCTCCTGTCCTTCCAGTGACGCCAGAGGGCCACTGCAGGCCCTCACCCTCCAGATGGTCAGTCATCCCCATGGCATTGTCGCCACCTCGTGGCCATTGTGGGTAATTTTGATCAGAATTACGTTAAATCTGTATAATAATTTTGGAATTTACATTAAATCTGTGTGGATTCTTTTTTTGGTACCGGGGATTGAACTCAGGTCCTTGCACTTGCGAGGCAGGCAGCAGAAGCACTGAGCTAAATCCCCAACTACATTAAATCTATAATAATTTTCACTATATTGTTTCTTCCTTCCCAAGAGTAAGGGATATCTTTCCATTTTCTGATATCCTGTTTGATTTCCTTTTTCAGAATACTGTAGTTCTCAATGTGTAGACGTCTTTTATTTCCTTTGTTAGATTGATTCCTAGGTATTTCAGGTTTTTTGGATGTTACTGTGAAACTAAGCTGAATTGATTTATGTACGGTTTCTTGTTAGGACTTTATTTCATTGCTAGGGTTTAATGGTTGCATATACATGGTTTCCATGGTTGCCAGCTGTCCAATTTCCCAATTTACTTGACAGAAACTCCAGTCTGGCTCTGAGCCCTCCGTAGTTCCTAACCTGAACTAACACTGACATCATTTCTGACAGCCGTGGCCCACACCAGGCATACCCGCTATCCTGCAAGAGCCTGCCTGAGGAGGCTGTGGCAGGAACATCTGCTCTGTTTTGATCAACTTCTGAATGTGGGCACAGTCTCTGCTGAAGGACAGGAACCTAATTCCGGTAAGGGCAGGTGAGTTTCACAAGGACCAACACTTCTCTCCACTTTTGCTTTTTGTGATGTTTTTACCTCCCTGACTCTTGCCAGCTGCTCCCTACCCCCCATTCACTACTTGGACGCCTCAGTTATGTAGGGCCATTGTTAAATAAAGCCCATTTTCACTGCTTTGACTTGTGCCTGGCTGGTTTATCTTTGACATACTAGAAAAAGCCACACTTATTTGTTTCCTCTGTTCCTGTCTGGAATGTATTTATAAAAAGAAAAATGTACAAACGCGGACTCTCATTGCCTCTTTAATGTAAACGGCCAGTGTCACATGTTCCTCTGCCTGCTGTTTTCTCACCTGGTTTGTGAGAATGCAAGCACATGCTGCACTCAATGAGAGCAAGGACCACAGCTGCATTGGTGCTTCCTTCTGCAGAATGAAAAAATACAGAAAATGATTTCCTTTAATATGTGTTTCTGAATTTCATTCTGAATATAAAAAATGCACAAACATCTTAAAATGTTTAACCATACCAGCAAACAAGGGACAGAACTGACAAGCTGGGAAATATTTTTACTATGTAAAACTGAAGAAGTCAATATTTCATTATAGATCTCTTAAAACTATGTCAACACTATGTAGACACAAAAACTTGTGAGTCTCTCTCCTGGCTCATACATCACGGCCAAAATACTTTATTCAACAATTTGTAAGCCCTTTCAAGAGTAATTTCTCAATCCTGTCAGCAGAGGTTAGTGAGAAATGGCTGAGTAATCTGCCTTCCTTGTGACTTGTGCTCCAGTCCACGAATGGGATGCATTCAGTCTACATGGAGATGTTTCCCCTGTCCTATCATCTTTAAGTCCCACTGTTCACATTCTCTTAGCCTCATTTGATTCTTCACAGCGTATGGAACATTTATAGCGAAGAATCTTCTAATGACTGGTTTAGCATTTGTTTTCCAGACTCTCACTGCTCTGCCGCTGTATGAGAGAAGCAGGTACCTGGGCACTTCATCCTTTCCACACTCCCCACCATCCTTAGCAACCAAGTTGAGGGACGTGTAGAGCTAAGTTTCCAAAACAGTTTTCTCACCACTTTCACTAGTCTGCTTGCTATAGGG
This sequence comes from Fukomys damarensis, assembly GCF_012274545.1. Classification (NCBI taxonomy): domain Eukaryota; kingdom Metazoa; phylum Chordata; class Mammalia; order Rodentia; family Bathyergidae; genus Fukomys; species Fukomys damarensis. Next base: position 38,647,000 of record NW_022900922.1, on the reverse strand, counting down.
ATATGCTTATTTTGTGGATATAGATGTTCTGTACCAAGGTTATTGGATTTTAAAGCCCAGTAGTCAGGCCCTGTTCTGCAATTGCTACCCTCTTGTGTGTTTCTGAATGGGAGAGCCACATGTTAAATAATAGCAATTAATGGCTCTTTTTTTTTTTTATCTCAGAAAGCCTACAAACAAATTTATATCTTTTCTTTCACTTATTGTCTCAAGAATCTGAAAGATGTAAAATACTTTGAATATGAAGAAAAGAACTAGACTGGAATGGGGCCCACTCCTAGCGCCCTTAGGTTCCACCCAGCATACACAGCCCTGTAGGGAACAACTTGAATCACTGCTGTTATCTTGGCCATTTTGCCTGCATCCTAGACCAATAGGACAAGTACGTGGTTAGACAGCGCCCTGTTCTCCCTGGCTTTTCATCCCTCGCCCCAGGTCCTAGCACTGACAATGATTGCCAGCTGTTTCCAGTTTCTTGGAAGTGCTGGGCCTCAGTGCCCTTCCACCAGCAACAAGAGAGAGTTTCCGTTGCTCTATCCTGGGTAGCATTTGGTGTTGTCAATGTAAAATGCATTTTTTTAGACTGTTGGGGAAGCTTGAACTAATCTGATTATCAGGCAATACTGAGGATTGCTAATAATCAATGTAATTACTCATAATTCCCTTGTCCATTAGAGATACAGGAGAGACATTTGAGGAAATAATATAAACTCAGCGATCCTTTTATGGTAAGATCTTGGTGACTATTTGAAGTGGGTTGTTGGTGTGCAGGAACACATTCTTTATACCATTCTTTCTACTGCTGCATCTGTTGGACATTTCCATCACAGAAATGTGACACCACATGAATGCCAATTAAAACTACAGAGAGTGATGGTTCTAAGTGATGGTGAGGACATAGGCCAGCAGGAGAAGTAAGCCAATAAGCACGCTTTAGAAAAAGTTGGCATCTTTTTGCTACCATCAACATCTTTAATTTATGACTGTGAAACTTGTATATACAAAAAATCAGAAGAAATGAACAAGACTGTTCCTAGTAACATATTTTGTAACAGCTACAAATATAATTATCAACATTGCAACAAGTGTGGAGGCAGCTTCTCAGCAGCCGCTCCAGAACCCGCACTCCTGCTATTTATGTCCTGTGTGATCTCCTGAGTGTGAGTTGGACCCACTTAGTCACTTCCAGTAGAACAGAATAAAGTAATAGCAATGGGAGGTCCCTTCTGAAATGAGGTTAATAGATTTCGAGTTCTGTGTTGCTCCTTCCCTGGCTCTTGCTGCTTTGGTGAGACAGCTGTCCTTTGGAGGGGTCCAGTGATAAGGGGCAGAGCGTGACCTCCAGCAGCAGTTGGTGATTGTGCAAGCCTCAGTCTAGCATCCTGTCATAACCATGTGTCCAGGACCGGGAGCGCCAGCCTCTCCTTCCTCCAGCCTTGCGATGGCTGAAACCCTTTGCAAGCCATGGCTGTAGCTTTGTGAGGAACTCTGAGCCAGAGCCCAGGAAGCCACTTCTGTTCTGGAATCCTGACTCTCAGAAGTTGGGTGATAGTAAATATTTCAAACCAGGAAGTTTTAGGGTGATTTGCTACTCAGCCACAGACGATGTGATCAAGGCATAAATGAGTTGTAGCACATTCACACTATGGTGGTTGATGGAGGTCCAGGAGAGGTGCACTTCACAGGGTGGGACCTGATCAGCCAGGGAGGGCCAGCTCTGGATCTCTAGGTGCTGGGGCTTCAGGAGGCTCTGGAGCTGGGGGTTGGGCAGGAATTGTGAACCAACGGTACCCTGACTACTCACCTTTGGGAGGGGAGTTCCCCCCCACCCCACAAGGTTGTTAGAGGCTGGGTCCTGGCGTCCAAGGCCCACGGGTGGGCCCACAACCACAGCACAAACAAGGCTGGACACAGACCAGGGTTGGTGCTTCTGGGCTACACATGGCGGGGATCCGGGGGACAGGGTGATCTCTGCTGCCTTTGAGTTTTTGACACCGTTATCCTCCCGCCACGTCTTTGCTTGTCCTTGTTCTACCTCCTTCCTCACTGTGGTAAACTACACAGAAACGGAAGTGGATAAATTACATCTACAGCAAGAGTGATGAAGTTTACTGAACACGGCTAATAGAAAAGTGGAAAAATATGTCCTGTTTACATGAAGTTCAGATACAAGTAAGTACTGGTTTAGGGAGAATTGAGATGTAGCAATCAAATGTAAAGCAGCAGTAACTGGGGCTCAGTTGAGCAGTTACCTTGAGGAGGAGCAGGGACGGTGCCTGGGCAGCATCTTATTCGACTCCCGTGCGATCTGCGTCTTCCTCCCTGTCACGCAAGTGCTGGTTTTGATACTGTTTGAGGTGGCATAGATATATATGTATGTGTGTGTGTGTGTGTTGCACGTTTTAATTTTCACACACATAAGTTTTACAGTAAGATTTAAAAATTACAAGTTTTGTGAAACAATTTTAAAATATGTGATAAATGGAAATTCAGAGATAATTACATGGCTGTTTTATACTAATAAGCTTCAGTGTATTTTAAATGTTTTACGATTGAATTATTTAAAAAACTGCCTTAAAAAGTAACCGGAAAATATATTTGCAGTAAGTTATTCAAAAGATTGATAGGTTTATGCAAATACAAGGACAACTAGAGAATGGAATTTGAAAAAATTCTGGTCATCCTACTTTAAAAAGACTCAAAATACATATAAATACATAGCATAATATATTTTTATGCAAATATAAACTATAATAATTATTCAAGTCTTTGACTACTTCTGCAACAATCAGTCAGAAGCCATTACTTCTCCTAAAAGAATTAATTTCAAAAAATAGAAGAATGGCTAAAGCAGATTATTATGTCCACTGTTTTGCCGACTGTGAAGGTACTGGAATGATGATAAAGACCGCATTTAAATGAAGACTGCTTGTGAGGGACAGTTCCACAGAGCGAACTTTCATTCTGCAGTTGTTTCAGGGCTTGTAAACATGGCCAACACCTGGGAAAGGACCTGACTTTTTCAAGAGTTTGCAAATTGCAAAAAACTTGCAAGAATTTTGGTTTGTGTGGTTATCAGCTGAAAATGACAACCCAGGTTTCTTAAAAATTCGCTCCGAGCCTGTGGCTATGACTGCTACAGGTTTCTTCAGTCTTTGGTTGTCACTTTGTTTCTGGGAGTCGGAGAAACCGGCTTTCAGTCTGGTGTTGGTTTGTCTGTTAGTTTGAGCGCGTTTCTGCTGGTCTGTCTCAGGTGAGTCACCTCTCTTTCTTCTCACCCGGCAGCTTCTGTCTTCGTACTCTCCCTTAGGTCCCCACCTCCACCCCGCCCCAGGCTTTCATTTGGGAAGAAACTCATCAGGCGGAATCTCATTACAGGATCAGAGACTCCTTCCTTACCACTGACACTGGCATCCAATTAACCAAGAGGGTGAAAATCCAGGCGAATCACAGTAATACCTGTAGAACAGGATCTCGTAAGTCAAGGGACTTGAGTTACATGAAGTACGGCTGCACACGAATCCCTGTCCTTACTAAAAAGAGCCACCCGACGAGGGTGGGATTCGAACCCACGCGTGCAGAGCACAATGGATTAGCAGTCCATCGCCTTAACCACTCGGCCACCTCGTCCAGACATTGGTGGGTCCTGCGTGCGCAGCCTGGAGGACACTCGCACAGCCCGACGGCGGCTGGGAGGATTTGGGGCGCTGCGGGGCTGTGTGGGCGGGGGACTGGGCTCCCTGCTGGGCCGCCTGCGCTCTAGCTCTCGCGCCGCCATTGGGGGCGGGCAGCCTGGGGAAGTCCAGGCAGGCAGGGGGTGAGGAGCTGGAAGCGTGCGAGGGGCACCTTCTGTGGAGAAAGAGGAGGGGGCCAGCAGCCCTGGCTTATTTGTGTGAATTCAGCTCCCAAGGATGGCTGTTCCCCTCCTCGAAGAGCCGAGAGCCGCACTATTTGTAGCCAGAGGCCCGGCCTCGCCTCCCTCTGCTCTCTTCCAGGGGGGTTTTCTCTGCACACATCCTCCTCCCCCGCAGGCCGGCTCTTCTCACCGGTACGGGACCCTCTCTTCCTTTCGCTAGCGGAGTCATTTTCCCAGGCGTTGGCTCTCAGTTTAACCCTTATTTTAAATTAAATCTTTATTTTGTTTTTCTGTTTGTACATGTTTGCAGTGCCGAACGACCACATGCCTAGTGGGGAGTTAGCTGGGCCATGTGCATAATGGACCCAGGATCTGAATGTTAACACGGGAGCATGTAACCTGCTGGAAGATAAAACAGTAAAACTCTTGAACACACAGGCATAAGCGAAGTCTTTTTGAACAGAACCTCAATTGCATAGGAAATAGTATAAAGAACCACCAAAGGGATCACGTCAAATTAAAAAGCCTTTGTACAGCAAAGGAGACAATCTATAGAGTGAAGACAACCCACAGAATGGGGAAAAAAAAAATCTTTTGCCTGCTATTCCCTTGGCAGAGGACGCATATCTAGAATATATTTTTGATCAGAGTTACCACACACTCAGTTACTTCAAAAATATGCGCAAGAAAAACACTGGCTCTCTTTCTCTTGTCTGCCTCCCCCTTGGCAGCCATTTGCCTTTGGTTTGTATTGCTGTGGTTTTCCAGTGCTGGGCCGGCAGGGCCAGCTGTCCACTGTTTGCTTTTGTAGCTTCTGTTACCTGAGCTCAGGGCCAGGCCTGGAGAGATTGCAACACACAGAAAGAGGCATCAGGTGGCAACTCCTAAATGAAGACAGGAGAGAGAAGGTGTCTGGAGAGCCTCCTGGTTATGCTCTTAAGGGGAAAGAAGGACCCTCTGTTTCCCTCTTCCCCTGGCTCTACTGCAGGGAAAGGCGACCCCAGAACAGGAAGGACAAACAGGATCAGCAGGGCTGGAACGGCACCCTGGGCACCAAGGACACCTCAGAGGGTCACCCGGGGTGCATAATATATGTGACTCCTGTAAGCTGTTGGTCTTTTGGGGTCTTTGTTACAAACACAAAGTTGTATTCTAACAAATACATGTCTTTATTGTTCGTTTTTTATTTTTTAGGGTTGGCGTTTCCCCAACACTCTTTTCTCACTTTGAGCAACTCCACATGCAGGAATTCTTCCAATCATTTTTTTGTCTTTCAAATATATCATCATTTTTATTGAATTAGAATTCACTTTTTATAATTATAATGGGCAAATATTATTCACTCATCTTTTGTTTTCTGAATATAGTAATCATTTAAAAAATTCACCACCCATAAATGACATTAAACTTCTGCAAGAAAAAGGAATTATATCGCAATTACACACAGCTATCGAGCATCCACCCTGTCCTCTCCCACCCTACTACTGTGCATTCCTTTGCTGCCTCTGCCTCAGATGCGGTTTCCCAAATAATCTCCTGTCACAAAAGGGCTGCTCACTTTGGGGAAGCACTGTGTAAAGTAGTTTCCTGAAAGAGTCTATTGGGGATGAGACTAATTTTTTTTTTTTGGTACCGGGGATGGAACTTGGGTCCTTGCAGGTCCCTGCACTTGCAAGGCAGGCCACCGAACCACTGAGCTAAATCCCCGGCCCGAGACTAAATTTTTTTGTGTGTGTCAGAGAACATCTTTTATACTTATCTGACACTTCCTTGAATGACTGCGTATTTAAGGCTAAACTGGGGAATATTTTCTTTCAGGACTTGGTCATTTCCTTCAGGGTTATGGGAACAATCTCCACGTTCTAGCTTTCAGCACTGCTTTCAATTTAATGATACTTCATTTGCCACTCACGTTTATTTCTCTTGTTCAGTGTGATTTCTTAGTCTTAATGCTTTGAAATGTCTGAAACATAAACCTGAATATGTTTCTATTTTTATTATGCTGAAGACTCTTTTACATCAATAGATTTTTTATTTTAGTTTGGGAAATCAGCTTGATATGTTTGTCATTGATTTTCTCACTTCTGTGTCCTCTGTTCTTTTTCTTTTTCTGGAACTCCTTTTACTTGAAGTTTGAACTTCCAGGATGTTTCCTCTGCTTTCTAAAAATTTTGCTATTTCATATTCTTTATATTTTAATTCATGGATTATTTTAGGCAGTTTTAGGTTTATAGAAAAATGATGCTCCCATTTTTCCTTGTCCTTCTGTACAGCTTCCCCTATAATTTACATGTTATATTATGGCAGTACATTTGTGACAACTGGTAAAACAATATTGACACATTTATTAACCAAATTTTACATTAGGATTTAATAACAGTGTTGCACCTTCTGTGGATTTTGAGAAATGAATAATAATATGTCTCCACCCTACCACATCACACAGAAAGGTTTGCATTGCCCAGAAACTCCCGTGCTTCAGTTCTCCATCCAACCCTCCTTTTCCTAAGGAAACTACTGACCTCTTTATGATCTCCACAGTTTTATCTTTCCAATAATGTCGTCTAATTGACTTATACCTACATTGTGCAGATTTTCCTATTGGCTTCCTCCTTTTCCCTCTCTGTCTCTGTCTCTAACTTCCTTGAGAATTTTTCTTTCCTCTACCTAATATTTTCCTTGTTTTTTCCCCCTAGTTTATTTTTTATTTCTGTTGTTCACATTTACTTCAGATATTCAGTGACCTTTGATTGCTGGTCAGCAGTTATAGATTAGGTCCTAAAGCAACTGGAAACTGAGACTGTAAGTCCAGTTTACTGAGTCTAGGCTTCACTTTAGGATAATCTGACTGTGTCATTTACTATCAGAAACTTACATGTCAAAATAACATCCCTCTTGGGATGACAAAATTCCTCGAAGAAGAAGAATTATTTTAACTCATATCTAAATGGCATAAAACTAATTTTCTGAATTCTGAGAAAACCGTTAAAAGACAGAAGTTGGAAGAAGTTCCTTTTACATTTCAAATTTAATGACATCTTCTATTCCAAATTATAAAATTATATCAAATTATAAATAAATCATAAATTTATATTTATATAGATAGACAATGCATCATGTTTTATCTCTAAACCAACACCTTGCAACTTTATACTCAGTGGGTCCTCAAAATTGGGCAGAATAAAGAAAGGTAAAACGCCTCACGGTCTTTCAGGATACTAAGGTGAGCAGGGCAAGCTGAACCTTGACGCATGAAAGAAATGGGGAAGGAAGGTTTCAGCCTTGGCCACTATTATGGCTGTGTCTGTGTCCCTCAAGGCCTCATACAGTCACAGGTGGTGCTTTTTCAGAGGAGCTGAATCTATAGTGTGTGATGCTGGGATGGAGGGTGGGTGATTACTAAACCAGTCCACTGATTAGTCTGGCACCGCTCTAATCCCAGAAGAGTATAAAAAGGGACAGAAAGAAGCTGAGGCCCCTTGCTTGCTTTGCTACCTTTTGCTCACTGTGAATGGTTTCTCTTCTGTGATGCCCCTCTGCCACGTTGCCCTGCCTTGAAACCAGCCAACTATGGAATGAAACCTCTACAGTGACCTAAATAAACCTTTCCTTCTTTAACTTTAGGTGTCAGATATTTTGCCTCAGCAACGAGAAAACTAAGACAGCAAGAACAAAAGCAAACAACAGGTGATTCTGAAGCAGCACATGAATTTAGCTAGCACGAGCAAAAGGGGAAGGGGCTGGGAGGCAAGGGGGCGGGTAAAGGGATCCGAGATGATCAAGATGTGTCATATGCACGTTCCAATTACCCCAAAATGGACTATTATGTATTGCAAGCATATACCAATTAAAAGAAAAGTTCTGTGGAATAAAATGCTAAATTTAGCCTTATACATCATTGCTTTCTTTGAGGTGCACTCAGTATTCACTGAACTCTGTCGAGTATAAGTCTGGCAAGGCATTGGCAAAACGCAGGGACGGAAAGACGCAGGAGTCTCAAACCCGGGGAGCAGAGCTCACTTGCCTTCCTGGACGCGCGCGGGAGCGCACCCTGGTGCGAGAAGGGGGAATTACACTTCTGTCCCTGGTTCCGCAGTTCAGCTCCCTCCGCCTAGGCTCTGACAAGCACGCACGGGCGCGCGCATACACATGACAACGTAAGCACGCAAGCACACACGCAGGCGCAGAGGGTGGCTGGGCCTGCGCGTGAGGTCCCAGGGGCTTGGACAGCATCTCCGTCTCCCGGCGCGGATGCTGGGAAAACGTTTCATGTTCCTGAAGTCTTCTTGAGGGAAAATGAGGCGGGCCGGGATTTGAGCCCGGGACCCCTCGCACCCCAGGCGAGACTCACCCCTAGACCGACAAGCCACCCACTGGATCCGCGCCCACGGGGCCGGGAAGGGTGTGGAGGGGTCGCTGTTGCCGTCTGCGTTCTTCGAGACGCCTGCCCCAAACGCTGCAGTGGTGCCCTCCACGAGCCACTTCCCTGAAGGGCAGGGTCGGCTTGCGACTGTCTTTCCTAGCTTAAATCACAAGCGCTGCTGGCTTGCGAGAAGACTAGCCCGTGGGAAAACACCTCCTTTGTGTTTTCTAAACTTTAAGTAATCTGTCATAAAATTACATTAGGAAAATGACCGTTCCACTATTTGACTCACCTTTCTTTCACTCTTTCGGAAAGTGGGTGCGGTTACTGAGTGACGAGTGGACCATTTGCTCTAACAAGGATTATTTCGGGATAAACAAGTTATCGTATCTGCCCCATCTCAGCAAGGCCCGGTAGTGAGAGATTTCATAACGTTCTATTTTCAGGGGCACGAAGAAGTTAGTATCACTGAGTTCAGGACGTTACTAAAACATGGTTAAACACAAAGCTTGCATTAGGGGACACATCTAAACCACAATTTAAGCCCATTTTAGATGTTTATGTTGAACTAACGCATATTTTCTGTTTCATCGGTATATGGAATTTGATGCATTTAAAATATTTTTCAAAAGTGCCCCTTATTCATTTCATTCTTCCACTTATTCAGTGATTATTTATAGGGCATCTCTTACCACAAATGGAAGTTTTTGTAACCACAGGTAAAAATAGTGATTTTTAAAAAAATAAGTGAGAAAAAAATCATTTTTTTTTTGGTGAAAAGGAGCCTAGATTTAAACCAGCACTATAGGAATTTTGACATGGATTTACTGACTGGTTCCACATGATTACGAAGTTACTAGGTTTTCCTCTGTCTGCTTCTGCCCTCTTTACTAATAGAATAATAAAATTTTTCCTTGCAATTAAATGGCTTGCTTTGTATGCTGAAGTATGAAAAAATCTTGATTATTTCCTCTTAAATAGGCATGTAAGAGTAGAAATAATTCCTAACAGATCTCAAGTCAGTGTTGCCTGTGGCCCTGCCTGTCTTCTTTCATGGAAATATGTTTTCTTCTAGAAATAGCATCTAATGTTTGTGTAGGGATGGAGCCCAACACAAGACTCTATCAAGATTTTAAACCAAAGGTTAAGTACTTCAGTGTGGAAAAGAAGTATTGATGTAAACCCAAAGGCTCGGCACAGAATCAGTCCCTGATACACAACATGGAGCATTTCTGTTTATCCTGAAATCAACTCAAGAGATTAGCTTACTAATTTGGGAACTCAATGCAGTGGTCTTGGGGTTGCACACTTCACAAAACCCATTTCTTCAGCTTTGTATTACCTGCATATTCAAAAGAGAAACCTTATGAGAATTTATCAGCAACCAGGAATGATCATCTCCAAAGAAGTGAAAGACAGCTGCTGGTATTGGATTGACTTCTAGAGGTTATTCTTTTTACAGCGTCAAACAACTGAAGGACTCTGCATTGAGTTTTAACAGAATATAAGGATTTCAGTTAAGAAGCAGATACACTAAAGATCTAGTTTTGGGGTGCTATCCTGTTTTATTTTAGGATACCTGATATTTATCAGTCCATGTTTGCAATACATAATGTTTATGTTCCTTGTGTGGAGTTGGCACATGTGCATAAAACATCTTAATTCATTTTTCCACCCTCTTTCCCTCCCTTTTTTACCTTCTCCTTCCATCTATTGATCTCTTTCCCATTTGGGAAAGACCTATTTCCCTACTTCTCATATGCTATCTTTTCTTCCTTTTATGCTATCTTTTAGTTTGCTTTTTATTTATAATTTGGGTTTCTCATATAAGAGAAACCATGCAAAATTTAAGCTTGAGTGTCTGATTTATTTCGCTTAACATTGCAGTCTTAAGATGCATGCATTTTCTTACAAATCACTCAAGTCTACTCCATTGTGTAAGTGACACAATTTCTTCAGCCATTTATCTGTTGGTGGACGTACAGGCTACTTCCAAGATATAGCTATAGTGAGTGAATTGTGCAGCTATAACATGGCTATGCAGGTATTACTGTAATGTGATGATTTAACCCTTTTTTGAAGGTACAGAATGTTTCATAATTGAACTTTTTATTGTATATGTTTAAGGTATGCACCATGATTTTTTTTTTTTTTTTTTTTTTTTTTTTTTCCGGGGATTTTTTTTTTTGGTACCGGGGATTGAACTCGGGTCCTTGTGCTTGCAAGGCAGGCCACCGAACCACTGAGCTAAATCCCCGGCCCTGCAACATGCATGTTTTAACATGAGTAGTGGAGTGGTTACTATAGTCAGGCATTTTAACATTTATCATCTCACATAGTTACTTTTTAAAAATGTGTACTAAAAGCAACTAAAATCTAATCTTAGGAAATTTCCAGCACATAGTACAATATTACACTTATCTTCGTGTTTTACATTAGAGCTGTAGACGTCCTTATTTGCATATTTACAACTTTGTGCCCCTCAATAGGCATCACTTCATTTTCTCTAGCTTACCACTGTGATGAGTGCTACTATAAACATGGTAGTGTTGATACCTTTTAAACCTATTGATTTCATTTCCCATGGATACATGTCTAGCAATGGGATTTTTGGATCATATAGTAGTTCTATTGTAAAATTTTGAATAAGCTTTATACTCTTTTTCATAATAGCCTTACTAACTTACATTCCCAATGCCAATGTGCAAGAGTTCTGTTCACATCCCTATCAACTTGTACTCTTACATCTTTTTGATTATCCCACTGTGGCTTTAATTTTCATTTTCCAAATGATTAGTGATCAAATTTTTCATATATCTGTTGACCATTTTATGTTTTCTTTTGAGAAACATCCATTCAGATCTTTTAATTAATTTTTAATCAGGTCATTTTGCTTATGTGCTATTGAGTTTCTTATATATTTTAGTTAACCCTTTAGAAGATGTATGCTTTGCAAACACTATTTTCTTAATCTTTTCATTTTCTTTTTTATATATATATTTAATTTTTAACTGACAAATATATATATATATATACATGTATACATATATATATATTTTCCATGTATATAATGTTTTGATATGTATACATATATATGGCTACACTAAACTTATGTATGGATTACTTCACATACTTCTCATTTTTACTGTGATAAAAACACAAAATTTATGCTCTCAGGTTTATGTCTTTCACCAAATTTGGATAGATTTCAGACATGGCTTCAAATTTTATGTAAGATTATACAGAAAAAATCATGCAGGTACTGGCAAAGAAATAGGCCTGAGGATCAGTGGAACAGACTGGAAGACACAAAAACAAATGCAGATGTACTCAGCTACCTCATCTTTGACAAAGGAGCTGACCATCCTCAGTGGAGGAAAGATAGCCTCTTTAATAAATGGTGTTGGAAAAACTGGATGTCAACCTGCCACAGGTTAAAATTAGACCCTTATCTTTTGCCATGCACTAAATTAAAATCCAAATGGATTAAAGATCTAAATATTAAAACAGAAACATTAAACTTGCTGGAAGGTAAGTTAGGCAGAACTCTGGAAGACATTGGTATAGGAAAAGACTTTATGAACAAATCCTCAGTAGCACGGGAACTAGCAGAGAGAATCAACAACTGGGATCTCATCTTACT
>NW_022900922.1:38607169-38635042 GCF_012274545.1 Fukomys damarensis | reverse complement strand
AGATTCCACCTCACCCCACAAAGAATGGCTGCTATCAAGAAATCACACAATAACAAATGTTGGCGGGGTTGTGGGGAGAAAGGAACCCTCCTCCATTGTTGGTGGGAGTGCAGACTAGTGCAACCACTATGGAAATCAATATGGAGATACCTCAAAGAGCTTGGGCTGGAGGTTCCATTTGACCCAGCCATCCCTCTGCTGGGTATCTTTCCAAGAGAACTAAAAGAATCATATCACAGAGAAGTATGTGCACCCATGTTTATAGCAGCACAGTTTGTAATAGCTAAATCTTGGCAACAGCCTATTTGCCCATCCTTTGGAAGATGGATAAAGAAGTTGTGGTTTTTCTATAAAATGGAATATTACTCATCCATAAAGAATGAGAAAATAGATTCATTCATAGGAAAATGGATACATATTGAAGATATACTCCTAAGTGAAATAAATAAGTCACACATGTGTAAATACCGAATAGTTTCCCTGGTGTAAATAATCTGCAACAATGCATAAGATTCTAATAAGATTACTGACATTTAGAAATGGGAAGAAAGGAGCTAAAGGTGTAGGGAAGGTGGGATGGGTAGGGGAAGAGTAAAAAGGGAAAAGAAAAAAATGTGAGAGAATGAAAAGATGAAAATAAAGTGTTTGTAGATGGGGAGGGGAGGAGGGGGTGAAGGGAGGGCAGAGGTAAGGGGAAAAAATGAGAATCAAGACTTGTCATGTAGAGGTACAAGATCCCAACAATGAATGTAACTGTACTGTATCCCTAAATTGTATCAATAAACTCAATTAAAGCTGAAAAAAAGAAAAAAATCATGCAGAATACATCTTCCTATTTTGACTTTATTGTCACAAATCTATATGTACATGAGAAATGAAGGGTAGTTGTGGTTACTAACTACATCAAATGTTTTCTAAAATTGAGTGTTTGCAGTTTCTCCTACCTTTCTTTTATCCTTATAAGGTGTGTAACAGCTCTGCTTGTAATTGTTCTTTGCTTAAGATTCTAGATTGAATTTACATTTTTCCAACTCAATCCTGACTTTTCAGAGGGAAGCTCCAAGTCGCCCTCATCTTGGAAACCCAAATTCCAGAACACCTTTAATGGTTCTGAGCTACTGATTTCCCAGCATCTCCTTACTCATTCAGACACTTTCTATTATTCCTGCTAAATCCTTTCTTCTTTGTGACTAAAACTTTAAGTGCTGTTTTTTTTATTGCATGAAAGATCCATTCTTCTGAGTCAGTTACTAGAACCCAGTCAGGAAAAGTTTACTTTGTCTTAATGTTTTGTATAATTCATAAAACAGTGCTAGATAGCATACAATTTGCAAAATGTCCTGGGTTTTTGTTGCATTCAGTTTTCTAAGGTTGCACTCAAATCAATAGTAAAATGCAGACAGTATTCAATAATTCATTATCTTTGGTAAAACTATTCTCACTATTTTGTCTCCTCACTATATGAACTCTGATATCCACTTTGTGCAGGGTCTGCTCTTACTAGGATATCAGAAAAACAGTAAGGCCGGATCTACTGAGGCAGGTATTTCCACATAGTGGTGATGTCCTTGGGGCACCACCCAGACTTTAGAATCATGGATCTCCACGGCCAGACAGGCGGCCTCCCAAGGCAACCCAAGGTCCTACCAACTGGAAAGGGAACAAAGCTCTGCAGGGCTGTGCTGTGGTGAGTCTTACTGTCCAAATAGCCACTCCCTCCCCATGGAGTAGATCCCAGGGTTGGTTGGTGATTGCTGCAGATAGCCCCACACCCAATTTAAAAAGAAAAGGAACTTTTGGGGTCAAGACTGAAAGGGAAGGGCATGCCAGCACTCAGCACAATTCTCTGTCAAGTGTCACCATATAGACATGGGCACGAGAACTAAAGCAGGATTCAAACTCAGTACATTCACATCTACCCTCATACATTCTTTAACACTTTACTAACAGAAAACAAAGACCACTACCATCTACTGTGACTTACTATTTTACTTAACTCAGAATGTGCTAAGTCTTTAGTCCTTGGGATATAAGAGTAAAAAAAAAATCCAAAACACAAGTAAAATCAAATAATTTGGGTGGAGGAAAGCAACAGATTTTATGAAACAATTAGATTCTGAAAAAATAAGCATTTTTGTACTTCTATTGCTTCATGTAAAAAACGCACCCACTGGAGCCACCTGTTTGGGTGAAATAAGTGCACCGTAGACAGAACACAGAAGCAGGACACATTCCATGGTGCCCCAATCAGCAGGGCCAAGGGTACAGGGCCACAGCCATCTTAGGGTAAGGGTGTGTGCATGTGCGCACATGCGTGCGTGTGTGTGTGTGTGTGTGTGTGTTAGGGAAACTAAGGCAAAGAGAAGGGCCCTAGTGAGGGGAGAAAGGTGAGTCTCCTGGCTGCTCCAGTCCTCTCTATCCAGGCACAAAAGCAGAATTTGGCCCCTTCTTCTCACAGAAGCTTCTGAAGTGTGTTCAGTGTGTGGGAGAGTGACAGAGAGTAATCAAGTCCCTGTGCATTTCTCAGTTTCAAAAATATTGGTTGGCAGTTTCAGCAGAAGTAATCTGTAATGACATTAAACAGCAACTTTACATTGCTCAGAATTGTTATACATATATAAATGCCCACTGAGTGCAGGCCAAATGATGTCATCAGAGTCACTAACATTCTTAACTGTATGAAGTAAGTTCACAGATTAATTCTATTGCTTCTGCCTTTTAGGCTAGCAGAATATTAAATCATTAGGTTTCATGACTACCTGGTTTGATTCAGTCATTTTTAGGATCTTTGGCAAGATGCAGTCAACTTGGGTTACAGTTTCCTTTCCCCGTAAGCATATGGTCCCCACAGAGGGTAAAGTAGTGTGTTCAGGACACCACCTCTCAGGCAGTTTCCTAGTTAGCATTCTTGAGCACAAGAGGCCAGTGTGGGGCAGTCTGACCTACCTAGTCAGTGGGGAGGGAACATGTTTACCTCAAAGCCAGGGGGTGGGCCAGGGCAGGACAGCAGAACCTTGAGGGTTCTGAGAAGAACTGAGGAGAAAGTTCCGAGTGGGCCTGCGAGGACATGCAGTCCTGTTTGAGATGACCTGTGTCCTTCCAATACCAGATTCCCAAGAGGGCCCCAGGCCCGAGCTGCCCCAGGAGCAAGGGAGTCCTGCTGCAGGAGGACTAATAATATAGGTCTGGGGAAGTCACCACACAGCGCCCAGAACCCTGATTTCATACAAATACCCACACGGAGAACAAACAGTTCTTGGTGATCCCGAAGGGGCCCACCCTTAACTCAAATAAGAAGCCAAGTGCCCACACACACTTTTCTGAGGAAACTTGGCTGCCCTTCCTAGCAGCACCCACACATGGAAAGGAAACGGGGCTGCGGAAGGACACAGCTCAAACAAGGGCATCATGAACATTGCCCAGGCTGTCCAAACTCACATTATCATCATCATCATCCAGTGTTCTCGTCCACGGAGCCGACGAGCACCACATTCTGCCCAGGTGGCGGCAGCAGAGAAGCTGAGCTGCACGTACACAACTCACCCGGGCAGCACAGCAGAGAGGAAAACGTGATCAGAACAAGCTTTGGGCGCGCTGTTCCCATCCCATCCCCTCTACTGCTGTCCTCGCGTCATCTGAATTTCCCCAACCCCACGTTAAAGACAGGTCAGTGAGCTCATTCTCTACACCACCTGCACCTGCCGCTGTGATCACCCGTCATGCACGGACATGGCACTTCTGCAAAATTCATAAATCTGAACTCATCTTTAAAAATCCCACCACTAACTCATCTTACAGTACTTCGTCTCACATACTTAAAAAGATTTTTTTCCTAAGTGAAATGGCCCCAAAAGAGCCCAATGATTTTTGGGTTTTTAAAAAGGGATTCAGTTTAATTTAAAAAGGGTGAGGGGATAAAATGTAAACCGTGTGGGGGATCAGGAGTTGCTGAGATCGAATTCTGCACTGTGGGGCTGGGGAGGCCACAGCCAGGGAGAAGGCCCAGCTCCTCCAGTCACCCCAAACTCCAGCCGTGCTACTGGGGATCCAGGAAAGTCAGAAAACGAGAAATCAAAGTGGAGGCTCCTTTCTTGTGGGTGGGGGTGTTTATGTGCGCAAAGGTAGGAAGCCACTCCCCGTGGACATAAGGTACCTGCCTGTGGGGACCACATGTGCTCCACAGTGACGCTTGGACCCAGAGGTGCCCAGCGTTTGGACCTCAAGATCCCACATCTGTGGGTGGCCAGCAGGCCGGGCACTTCTCCACCTTCTTGGCTTTCTCGAGGTTGTCGCACTTTTCCCTGTTGGGGCGGCGACACCGTTCGTTGATGCTGTAGATGCATTCGTAGTGTCACATCTCCTCCATCTTCTCCACGGGGTAGAGGGCTTCCACGTAGAGACGGGCGAGCCTCAGCCGAGTGGGTCCAGATGCTTGTCGCAGGCCCCGGAATAGTTGTACTGCAGCCGGAGGTTCTCGGCGAAGTTGCCCACAGATGGGCTGTGCTGCACAATCTCGCGCACCTCCTAGTCTGACAGCAGGTAGGGAGAAAGCACCGGGAAGTCGGGGGAGGGAACCACCAGCTCGTCTGGGGGATCTTGCAGAAGTTCTTGCTGCTTCTTTCTGGGGGTAGTGGGGGCCCCTCGTACTCTTCTTGGAACCTCTCAGCATCGATTGCGTAGCTCGCCAGGTCCCCGCACTCGGGGCGCAGGACTCGCACCTTGCACTGCTGCTGGTAGGAGCAGCGCTGTTCAGGGTCCTGGCGCCTGCAGCGCTCGTCCAGCTTGCCCACGAACTCCAGGGTCCAGACGCGGTCATTTTTGGCCCAGGGGTAGAACAGCTGCAGTTGTACCGCTTGCGCAGGTTCTCGTGGGTGAAGAGCTCAGGGAAGAGGCGCACCAGCAGGCTGGAGGCAAAGTTGCCAATAGACAGGCTGCTCTGGTAGGTGCTGCGCAGGCAGTCGGTGCGTGGCACCTGGAAGTCGGGCTGCGGGATCTCCAACTTGTCAGTCAGTGGACAGCAGCAGATCTTCTTGAGCACTCGCCCTCAAAGCTGTCGTCCACCTTGGCCACTCAGGTGTTGTTCGGGAGGCTGGAGGAGTAGTAGCAGTCATCCCTCGGGGTTCACCCTCGCTGCCCGCCTCCAGGTCATCTTGGATGCTCTGGGAACATTGCTGCAGCCAAGCTCCCTCCTCCTGCATGTCGGGAAAGTAGATCTCCGCGTGGTTGCAAATGTGTGGGTCCAGCTCCCGCTTGCCATTGTCGCTAGCCCAGCTTCCGCGGTTCAAAGGGCTCAGGGAAGAGTGGGTGGAGGAGGAAGACAGCAAACTCACCCGGAGAGGAGGCTTCTTCCCGGAGCTCAGTGAGGTCCGTCTGTCCACCACATGGGCAGAGGTGATGGTGCTGCTGCGGTCCAGAGACAGCGCCTCCTCCTGGCCTTTGTTGTCCAAGAAGCGGCTGGTATCCACTTGCTCAGCTTCAAAGAAGCGGGGACCTGGCCTCCTGGCTGGCTGTCCTCTATTTCCTGCCTGGCCCAGAAGAGGCTGAAGAAGTCGTTCAGCTGCGGCAAACACTTGGCCGCCACTCCGCCGCTTCCTTCCTTGAGGGGTTCAGACCTCCACATAGTTGAGGATAAACTGCGGGGGCAGCGACTCCAGCTTCTGCTTGGCGGCAAAGCCGCAGGCACTGCAGCCTCGGGAGATGGCCGCATCGCTGAAGAGCTGGGGAAGAACTGTACCAGCAGCAGGCAGGCCAAGCCACCACCCCACAGGCTCTGGTCCACGATCTGCCTGAGCTCGGCGTCATTCAGCTGGTACTAGGGGGTGAGGGGGCTGGAATCTAGCCACCAGCTCAGAGGGGCTCACTTGCTTCTCCATGCGGCTTACCTCCAGGCACAGCGGGCCCGCCTTGCTGTGCAGCTGGGACACGTTGGACTTGAGCGTGTTAAGCATGAAGAACATCTTCTGGATCAGGGAGTAGATATTGGGGTCACTGTCGGTGGCCGCCCCTGTGCTACTGTAGGCTCGCTTTTGAGGCTTGTTCAGCAGGCGCGGCGGGGAAAGGCTGTTGCTGGGGTTTGGCTTCTCGAAGGGCTCGTAGGTGCTGAGCAGGTCCTCCAAGGGTGGGCTTTTCTTCTCCATGATCTTGTGGGAGACGCCATAGAGAGGCTTCTTGTAGGAAGGGGTGGTCGTGTCATTGCAGGGCTCCTCCCCACCAAGCCATACAGAGCCCACGTTCCTGCTCCTGCCAGTTGGCTCTCCGTTGCCCTCACAGGGTGAGCTGTTCTCCCTGTTCCACATGCCCATGCCCATCAGCAATGCCCCTTCACACCAAAGGTCAGCAGGGAGGCAGATGCTGTTGGAGATGCAGGTAGCCGAAGACCAGCAGAGAGTGGAGGCCAGGCCTCACCGTGGGTATCCGCCTCTGCCTCCTCACACTGGCGACCCTGACCGGCTGGCCGCTGCTGCCCTGCCACCGGCGATTGCTGGAGCCCTGGAGGGTGGTGGAGACGCTATCTGGAGGGTGCGGCCAGCAGTCCAGAGTGACATCCTCGCTTTCAGCCTCCACCTCCACCGTGGTGTTATTTAGAATTTCAACATCTTCTCTGGATTCAGTTGAGTTCATCTTCTATTCCACTGGAATGCGAGTTCCCTACTTGCGGCTTTTGTGTCCCACGTGTGGGGAGGGCGCGGGGTCGGGGGTGGGGGCACGGCGCCTGGGACTAGACCCCTTCTGAAAAACCAACCCCCCCTCCAAAGGCCCCACCCCCCTCAAAGACCAACCAACCAACCAAACAAAAAGCTATGTGGACACAGGACAACCAATCCCAAAAGAAGTGAGTGCTTTATTATTGTTTATTAGAATAGTAGGAGTCACCTTTGTAAAGAGAGATATGGTAAAAGGATTCTTAACAAAGCAATAGGAGCCTAATTACTTTAAGATTTTGTACTATCAATGTGTTGTATTAGTAAGCTTTCCTGTCTCTGAGACTCAATACCGGTACCCACAAATCAAAAGATAAGAGGTTTCAGGGAATTCATTCCACAGTTGGCTACTCCAAGATAGACACCTCAAGGTGGAGTGAAGATGTTTGGTTCACATTAGCCAGGAAGCAGAGCAGGGGAAATGTCCAGTGAGGAAGGGGCCAAGAACCATCTATAGTACCCAAGGGTGTGCCTGCAAGACCACCCAGAGCTGTATTTTACCAATCCCTGGGTGGCACCCAAAGCAGTTTGATACAGTTAATCTCCACATGTGCTTAAGAAGAATAAGCATGAAATGTTTTTTAAAATGGCTCATTCAGTTATTTTCCTGGTTAAGCTATGCATATATTTTAGCCACATATGTACTTTGATTCCATTTAAAAAATTAAAGTCAAACTCGAAATAATGCAGAATCAGATTTTTATAACTCTAAGAGAAAAAATAGTTGATGACTGTGCGGAGTGCCTTGGCACTAACAAATGATTTCTAGAAACAAGTTATAAATTATCTTCTTAATTAATTTAGACTTTGAAAGCAATGCTTTTACATGTTCCAAAAACCAGAAAATATTGAAAAGCTTCTACTCACTGTTCCTCCATTTGTCTAGTTTCTCTCAAAATAAGTAAAGACTCTTACATTTTTTTTATTCTTGCAGAAGGTGATAAAGATAAAAATCTAACAATTTTACTCCATTTTGAATTCTATTTTCACTTTTCATTTATTCATTAAAAATGCTCTTGAGTATTATTCCATAGCAATACATTTTGAACTTACCCATTCTTTCATAAATACCAAAATTTCAAATGTTTTTGTATGGTTGGATACTAAGATTATTTTCTTTTTCCTATTTGGTGCTAGGTGTGGAACAAAGGGCCTCATGCATGACAGGAAAGTTCTGTTTCCACTCAGGTACACCTCTGGCTCATGAGTATTTTCATGTAGCTAGCAAAATAGCACCTTCCGCTGGAGAGTTAGGTTGTGTCCCTAAAATAAAATACAATATTTTGCTGTTGTAGTTCTTAAACTAGTATGTGTACTGACTAAAAGGTGAATGCTTCAGTAATTTTGCTAAATTGTTCTCCTCACTACTGGAAGCCTGGTGGTTAAAGAACCATTGTACATACACACAAACTTTACACCATGCTTTGAAAGGTGGCAGGATGGAGAAAGAAAGGACAGCTGGGTGCATCTACTGTCTTTTCTGTATCAGGTAAGGGCTAGCTGCTCAGTAGGCATATTATATAAGGATGAACTTTTAGTTGTTTAAGCCCTTGTCAGTTGATTTTTAAACTATAAAGCTTAGCAGAGCCAATAGTTATTTCAAACTTTCTTACTGAAGGGTTCAAAAAAATAGGCATTTTTCTGAAATCATTGTTAAGCATGCCAGTATTCAGCCAGGTGTCCCTCTGTGAATCAGCACAAATGGACTGACAATCGCATAAGCAGGGCCCAGAAATTCGTGAACATTTACTGCTAAGAAATCTTTCTCTGAGGAGGCAATTATATATAAAGAAATAGCACAATCTGTCCAATAAAAGAAATGAAAACTCAGCATCAGAAGGAGAACACTCTGCACGGCTTTGAGCTCAGGGGGAATTTTGTAGACCTTGTTGTTCTGCAGGTAGAGAACCCGCTGGTGGTGTGTGTGGAGAAGAAACACCATGTAGCCACTGGCCCCACCCATGACACCCAGAAACACAGTATCTCTCAGACCCATGAGAATTAGAAAAATCCAGTTTTTTCCCTGAAGTTTTAGCATAAAATAACAATTCGGGTCACTTTTACTAGTTTGTGATGTGTTCTTGCTCAGGACAGAACGGATCAGGTTCATGCTTATCAAAGGGTTGAGAATCCAGAAGAAGAAAAACAAGGGTAGAATGTGCCATGGATCCTTTAGTTTGAGCTTCCTCCACCTGGAATGCCCCGGACTGATGGTGATGGCCTGCACCCCTGTGAGGAGAGCGATGGTGCAGATGGACAGGCCCCGGGCCACCCTCTCCAGGTATGAACCAATCTTACAGCTTGTGTCACTGAGGAAGTTTCCTGAGCTGAATACTGCCATTGTCTTTAGTACTCCCTTGGAGAGAAGCATGATGATATTTGTAAAAGCTAAGTGAATGAGAATAAGATGTATAGATTTCTTCCTAGGTTCCATAATGAACATACTCATATAATTTACAAAAACAAACATATTTCCCACTGTGCCAAGTCCAGTTAGAAGGATGAATATTGTTATTTTGATAATGTTCAAAACCATTTCTAACTTGTAGGACAGAAAACCTTGGATCTTTCAAATATTGTTTGAAGAAAGAATCAGTAATGATGATAATGTATCTGCAAAATACATTTCATAGCACAGCGTATTTCTGGTATATAATGGACAGCTTTGATACATGCAACAGAGCAGACTTTTGTCCAAAGAATATTGTTCCTTTCCCTGGCACTTTTTCTGGAACATTCTGCAACTTTACATGCCATCTGTGGAAGAGGATATAAACATCTAAAGTTGTAAAATAGACTTTTTTGTTACCCATACTAGTAAAACTTAACAGCCTTTTAAAATTTTTACAATCCCTTATATTTGTAGTGTTGTGTGCTGAGTTAAACCAAGAAATTCCTCCAACCTGAATGTCTCTCCCCGACTTTTTTTTCTTTTATTTTACTTAAATCTATCATATCGCCATCAGCCAATTCCAAAAGCCCGGGGCTTATTTTAAATCCTCTACCTCTTTCAAACCCAACATGTAGACACTTGTGATCTTATTGCTTCAAGTTAGACAACTCAAATTTAGAGACATTTTTTCTTCTGTAATTCCTCTTTTTCAAATATATCTTTCATTCTGATTAGCATAGCAATCCCTGGTTTGTGTCCTGTTACCAAATTCTCATATTTTGATTAGACCTTTCTGTTCTAGAGTTGTCTTTTAAAACCTTGAGCTGATTCTGTGACTTCACTGTCTACACATTTTTGGTGGGTTTTCCTTGATTTTAACATGAAATCAAATAGCATAGTACTTCACTGAAGGCCCTCCACTGTTAGTGCTTAGTCAGAAAGACCTCTGGAATAAACCTTTGGTCTGAAAATATATCTACCTCATGCAGCTAGGGAGGATGGCAGGAACCATGAGATGCTCTCTAGGAAGGTCTTAGGAGCAGTCAGAGTTTACACCAAGAGACCGTTAGGAACCTCTCAGGGAAGCCCAGATCAGTTCTGGCTGTTCTGTCCAGGGAGCTTAGGTGTTGTGTGCTCTCATGAGACAGAAGTGGTGTATGAAGTAGGACTCCCCATTAGTAACTGTATAGCACAGTGGGAGATTGGTAAGAAAAGTGTCATCACTCAAAGAAGGGGTCATGATACAGCTGCTGCATAGCCATGTTTCCAGTTATCTTTGTAACCAGACTCACCTCGTCTGTTCTCTCAATCTTTTTTTTTTTTTATCAACAAGGCTGCTTTGACTTTTAACAGTACAATTTAATTTTTTTCTTTTTTGTTGTCAAGATTGCTTTTAAAAAAGGATTTGAGAAGAAAGACCACGTAGGAGGTAACAACAAGGGTGACTGCCTCTGAACTGGTGCTGGAGAAAAGCAGATACCCTGAAGTGAGAGAGAAAGACAAAGTCTAATGTGGGAGAATGAATGAAAAGAAAGCCCAGCTGAACTAAAATCCAGTGCTTATAGTATATGTGAAGGGAAACAGGACTACTCCTGGATTGGGGTACCTTGGCCTCACTCCAGACCTGCCCTACACTCCATCTCGGGAGAGGATCAGACTGAGGGAGGAAGCTGGCCCCTCGGTGCTGGCCTGGCTAATTGAATAGCCTTGCAGTTACTCTGAGGCCCCCACAGGGGCATGGAGAAGTGAAACATACTCCACCCAGGGATTCAGTGGAGCTGAAACCAAAATAGGGCCGAGCAAACTGCCATGCACCCATGTACCCACCTCCTATAACGAGTTGCACTCCAGTGCTGGTGACCAGTGGGGCTTACCCCCATCTATCAAAAAATTTCACTGGAGCTGGCAGGTGGCAGGGCTTGAGAGAAAAGGCTTACCTGAAACAGAAGGAAAAGTCACCCACTTCTCACTTATAACAGGAGTGCCATACACAGGACATTCAGCACCCTACCCATGACTGCAGGTGGCTCGTGAAGGGGACCTCTACCCCTGTTAGCTGAGAACTGCAGAGGAAAGGGACACTGACAAGAGCAAAACAGAGGAGAGATAACAGGAAGAAGGGAGAAGTTCAAATACTTCTTCAAGGGCTGGGGATTTGGCTCAGTGGTTCCACCTTGCAAGGACCTGAATTTGATCCGTGGTACAAAAAAAAAAAAAAAAGCGAGGGGGGGATTGGATCAAATACTTCTTCAAGGGCTGGGGATTTGGCTCAGTGGTTCCACCTTGCAAGGACCTGAATTTGATCCGTGGTACAAAAAAAAAAAAAAAGCGAGGGGGGGATTGGATCAAATACTTCTTCAAGGGCTGGGGATTTGGCTCAGTGGTTCCACCTTGCAAGGACCTGAATTTGATCCGTGGTACAAAAAAAAAAAAAAAAGCGAGGGGGGGATTGGATCAAATACTTCTTCAAAAAATATTCCATTCCATTGTCTTTAAATATTTTAATACAGATGTTAATTGTTTCATTTATATGAATAGTTAATCTTAGTTTGGATTTGTGTTATTATTAGTATTTTTTGGTGGGAATCTTTTTGGTTTTTGAGTTGTAAATACTTTGAGGATAGTGATACCCAGTGTAATAACCAGTTATTCTTTTATTTAATTAAAAAGTTCCTTTCATTTTTTGACTAAAAATACTGATTCTGTGACAAGTACAGTGTGAAGTCCAGCAAGGGAGATCTGTAAAAGGAGAGCAGCTTCACAGAGCCAGAACATAGTGGATGCCGTTCTACTGTTTCTCCCAAAGGTGGACAGGCCTGGGACAGTGTGAGATCTGCCCACAACTGTGCACTGGCACAGGGGTCACAGCTGGCCCTGGGAGTGGCATAGCTCTGCCAGCTGGGTGAGGCAGATAGACAGCTGTGTGCAGAGAGACAGTGAGCAGTGCTGAGGACTGTGGGAATCGGTGAAGGGAATTATGGTTTAGCGATAGTTGAAAGAAATGTATAAAACCTGATTTCACAGACAAAGAATTGTCGAGCAGCATTGAAGAAGGAATAAAGTGCTTTTCGTCCCCCAGGCAGTCTCCTTTTCTGTCTTTAAAAGTCGGTGCTCTCTGGGGTCTTCGGTCTCCCTCTAGAGAGAACAATGACAGAGGACGGTGGCAAAGATAGCTGTGGAGGGAAGACACAGGCATTGTGATATCCATGATCCCAAATCAGTTAAGGCCCTAGATCCACGGAGGGCAGTAGGGGCCATGGCCAGAGCACAGCCTGTAGCCAGGGTATGTTTGGAGAGAGCAGCAGCCCTTGTGGATTCAGGCAGGCAGTTGTGTGGTCCATGGGGGACACTGCTTGGTGCTCACACCAACTGAGGCCAGCTTGGAGGGAGCTGTGTAGCAGCTCTGGGCTGATGCTGTGACAATATGTGCAGGTTTTTATTCTTGGTTCTGCTTTTATTTCAGTTGTAGTTGTGTTCTTGCTTTCTTTTTTGGAAGTGGGTCATCTTGGTTGTTTTTTTTCTTTCTGTTTTAGTTTTTTCTTTTTTTCTGATTCTTACTTCTTTATTGATATTGTTTGGTCATTATACTTTAACTTGTAAGGTTTTTCCCCTTTGACATTAGTTTTTTTTTTTTGGTACTGGGAATTGAACTCGGTCCCTTGTGCTTGTGAAGCAGGCACCAGAACCACTGAGCTAAGTCCCTGGCCTTTAGTATTTTTGATATATTTTGATTTGTCTATTCATGATTTTTGTTCTTCTTTCTTCCTCATTATCTCCTCTCCTTGCTTTACTCATCCTCCTGTCTATCTGTCTAATGGCATCAATACACCAGAGGCCTGCACAGTGCACTAGAGAATAAGAATTAACCAGTGCCTTAAACTGAAGAGTGACCTTCAGGGGTGTTTCAGGGTAATCCTAAATAAAACAGGGCTTAGAGGCTCCAAACAAAGCCACTTAGAAATATATGAACAGATTCTGACAATCTCACAGCCTGTCTCCATGGCTAAATACATCCTCACCCATCTGCATACCTCCTCCTACCTACTACACACACATTCTCTCAGACTCCCTCAACACCAACCTTTTATGTCAGCTATAGAGATAATTCCAATGGAGTTCAACTTCCTACCTTTTATCAACAATATTTTATCTACCTCCCCCTTTCCACTCACATACCTTCCCCCCATCCAAGACAGACCATAGATAGCAGTAGAATATAATCTGTGGTATTGAGAAAAGCGTAAAATTATCAAAACAAGCTTTAACATCTATGATTGATGTAAGCTTGGCTATGTGGATGCTATTTTAATCAGTAGAAATCCAGCAACAGTTAAATTGAATACATTATAGTGGTAAAATATACTTCTGGACAAAGAAAGCCACAAACACATCACTGGAGAGCAGAACTTTACCAAAGAGATCCTCATATCAACCACAAACTCTCTTCACTGTTTAAACTCAATGCTCAGCACAA
Organism: Fukomys damarensis; assembly: GCF_012274545.1. Classification (NCBI taxonomy): domain Eukaryota; kingdom Metazoa; phylum Chordata; class Mammalia; order Rodentia; family Bathyergidae; genus Fukomys; species Fukomys damarensis. The sequence goes on along the minus strand of NW_022900922.1, from coordinate 38,621,475 downwards.
AAAATAGGGACATGGAAAAGCTAAGCAAATATATGCCTCCAAAGACTCCCAACTTTCCCAAAGCAGACCCAAGGGGGCACCAATGCAGAGGCAAGCAAACACCACACAGTTGAGCTGTAAGAAATGATTATAGATTAATAAACAAACTTGGAGAATTCAAAGAGGATATAATCCAAAAGACAGTGGAACTATCATACAGGCTGACCAGTATGGTTATAGTAGAAACCAATAAAAATTGAGAAGAGCTGACCAAAATTATTCAAAATATAAATGACAAATTTACAAAAAATTTTAGAAGACTTGATGAAAAGGTGACACACAATACTCCAGAGATAAAGAATTCTACAAAATTTATAAACAGCAGAAACAACCAATGTTAAAATAAGGTTTCAGAAATAAAAGAGATGATGGAAAAAAATGATGATTTACACAAAGAAACCTGAAAAAGCATAAGAGAGCAGTAAAAGTTTTCCAGCAGCTATTAGATGATACTAAGAAGATAAATACAGGGCTAATTGAAATTAGATAGAAAGTAGAAGACAGCACACATGGAATAAAAAATCTGTTTACAGAAATCATAGCAGGAAACATGGAGAAAGAACTCAACATACAGGTAAGGGAAGCTTACAGAACACCATAACTGTGATGAAGAAAGAAACTCCCCATTACACATCAAGTTCCCAGATGTCCAACAAAAAGAATCCTAAAAGCAGTCAGAGAAAACAAAACAAAACAGACAAACAAAGAATAATAAAATCATTAGGACAACAGCAGTCCATTTGGCTCAAATTTTCAAAGGGTAGGAGAGCTTGGAGTGAAGTGTTTCAAGCTGTAAAAAAACTTCTAAAACAGAATAATATATCCTGTGAAACTATCAAAATTGATGAAGAAATAAGGACAAAGAACACCTTAATAGATACATGAACACAAAACGAACACTCTGAAAAATACTCCAGAGTATCCTAGACAGAGGCAATAAACCAACAATGCCAAAAATTTAGATAGAATGGATACATCAAGCAAGGTGAGTAATTAAACAAAAAGGGAAAAATAAGGGAGTAAACAACAGAAAGAGAATTCAATTTGTCAGGAATAAGTCAATACCTTTCCATAATAACATTCATTGTCAATGGCCTTAGCTCCCCAATTAAAAGACACAGATTGGAAGATTGGAAGGAGAAGAGACAGAACTCAGTTGTTTGTTGCATTCAGGAGACTCACCTAATCTTAAAAGATATTCATAGACTAAAAATCAACGGATGGAAAACAATATTTCATGTAACAGGACTCCAAAAGCAAAAAGGGAGAGCAATTCTGTTTTCAGAGAAAACAAACTTTAAGATGAAACTGATCAGAAGAGACAAAGAAAGTCACTACATATTAATTAAGGGAAAAATTCTACATGAAGAAATAACAAATGTAACTATATATGCATTGAATATCAGTGTGCCCAACTTCATAAACACTGCTGAACATAAAACATCAAATGAACAACATAATCATAGTGGTTGACCTCCTTAAGTCACTGCACTGTGCCGTGGGACAGCAGAACTTATTCCTTCTCTCCAGTTCTTTTGGTGGACCCATTATCCAACTCTGCTCCCCGTCTTCCCCATCTCTGGGAATCACTATTGTACCAAATGTGTTGCAATTTTCACCTTTTAGACCTGGGTTTGATTTTACTCTTTTATAATGAACCTCTCCTATCTTATTTGTCACCTGTGATTTACATCAAATTAAACAATTTCACAAAAACAAAGAAGTCGGGTTGTTTAGTCTAATCTTAGGGATTCACATATGTTCTATGTACTTGGAGGTGCTCTACAAATCCTGTATCCTCCCATTTCCTTCCAAACATGAAAGGATGTCTTAAATTTATCTTCATCTCCAAGATCTCTGGCAGCATGAGCTGCATGAAGCTAGCCTTGTCCCAGGCGTGATACAATACTGATTACTGCCTTTCAACCTCAGTTTCCTTTCCTACTAAATGAGGAGACTACAATCTATACCAACACATTAAACAAAATACATGACTTGATGTGCACAGCCTTTAGTGAAATAAATGATGTGCCATAATAGTAGGAATAGCAGTATTAATTAGTTGGTTTGGAATAAGAATTGATTAAAAATATGTAAGATATCTCAAATTCATCAAAAATGAATGTCTGGAATGTTCTTCAGTACTCTGGTGTCCTTATCAAATATTTTCAGGTTTTTGTTATTTTTGTCTGTTTTCCTATTAGTCTGGCCCTCTTCACCTCTCAAAGGTTTTGAAGCTCTAAATCAGATCTGAGAGCAGCTCCTGAGACACTTACTACAACACTTAGCTTTCTTTTTGACTAGTCTATATGAGCAATATCAGGGGAGGAAGAGGTGAACTCTCTTAGGTTATTTTTGAGTCATTATCGGAAACTATTTTAAAGGACATGTTTTGCATTCATGTGATGTATAATGCCCCACCTAGATCTAACACCTAATGAGTTAGGCAGGTAATCACATGCATCTCAGCCCAGATTTCTCAACTAAAAGTGAAGTCAGTACTCTCTGTTACATAAGACTAAGACAGATTTACAGTAAATTACATCAAATTATACTAACATATAGTCTAGTTAAAAATACTAAGAATTTTCTAGACTATAAGTTTTAATCATCAACATTAATAGATTCCATTGTCAAACTGTCATAAAATGCACAAGGTTGACTTATACATATGGTGTGTTATAATTTTAAAGACTGATACAAAATAAAGCCTCTAAGACACACTCACATGCACACACATGCATGCGTTTGCACACACACTTGAATTAACAACTTAATGTATACAACAGAGGTGACCCTTGAATAAAACACAGAAATGCCACCAAAAATGAGGTGAAAAAATTTTATGAATGCTAATAATGGTATGACAGTCCTGATGCCAGGGAAAGTGTACACTTAAAAGAGTTTTTCTTAGAAACATGAGAAGCTCCTATATCATTCTGATTCTTGAAAGAAAGCATAAAGATAATCATATTCTAAGACTTCCCAGACACTTTCCAGGGCATCAGATCCCAAACACAGGACCTGGGTGCTGAAGGGCTTCTACAGGGTTATCTGCTGGAATTGGTCCCCTTCCACTTTCTGGCCTGGGTACGTACCTTTTCAGGACCAAAAGATGGATCAAGCCACACAGATCATTTCATTTAGTCAAAGGCAAAAGCAAATATTAAGCTTCTGAGGGACATTTTCATGGCACATGTGAGTAAATCAAAGACACGTCGAGTCTCCTCACGTTTGCAGCTCTGATGCAGACCAGCTCCAGGTCGGTCCTTCTGGCAAGGTTTGGCTCCTCAGGTCAAATTTGTACCTGCAGGGTTGCAGAACTCCTGCATACCATGAACCATCACCAAGACTTCAATTTTTACAGCTGTCATGCTGTCAGGGTAAAGGAAACCCTCTATGAATTGCAGTCCCTGATGTACAACTTTCCCACTCCCTCCACAATTACTGTGTTTGGCTCAGAAGTTTTTGCAGCTCAAATCAGACTTAATTGTTTTAATAGAAGGATGTTTAGTGAGAAAGTGAACAATTTACCAGTTTTCTGTGTCTAGAGTTTCCCATTCTTCAGACCTATCTTCTCTTTCCTGAAGTTCCAAGCCGTGAATCAGAATGGTGACCAGCTTCGGAGACAGAACAAATCCAGTTTCTTTCTTTCTTCAACTGGCTTTAAAAAGAGGGGTAGAATATCAAGATGTGCTCTGGGGCCTTGGTTTCTGGAGCAGGTGCCAACAGTGTCCCTGGCAGGAGATCACCTTGCTCTACCTGTGCACACTGGCAGCTCAAAGTCTTTGCCATTAAGTGCTTAGTTTCCTCTAGGACTGTTAAGTAACACATGGCACAAAAAACACTGATTGTGTCCTATTAGAATTATACCCTCATTTTCTGGAAGTGGACTTGGCACATAATGGACACTAAAAAGTGAGGCATAAATGAAAGAAAAGCCTTTCTATGGAATTACTGTTTTCATTAACAATTCTGAAGAAGGAAACCCAGACACAACTTACAAGTACATTGCCCAGTGCTGCTTGCAAGGGTACATACAAATATAAGAAGGAGATGTTTGATTTTCTGTGGTGCAAAATGGGGAATTTATCTTTCTTGCCTTAGGATTTCTTCAAAAGTCCAGAAACTTACATTTTTTTCCTTGTCTCTTTGAGAGATATGAAAATTTTTTGAAAGATAAAAAATGCTCTTGCAAATTCTTTGCCCCAGAATTGTTTCTCCAAGGTCCTGAAATACTCCTTTTGAATCAAATCATCAAGGAACGTCATCCCACACAGTCCAGTTTCTGTGGGTGCAGAGTCTCAGCTTTCTGGGCCTTACTCCAAGTTGCAAAACTGTCCCGTCATTAAGATGTGAGAAGTTTGTTTACTGATGGAGGTGATACATTAACACAAATGACCAGCCAACTCTCCAGGTGACTTCGGTGTGAACTATGTTTGACCTTGCAGTCAAGTTTTTTCACTTGAAGTTGAGTTACACTTTAAATTGAGAACACATATGTACTGGTTTGTATCTGTCAGGATATAAAGCGTGATTTTTACTTGCTGTATCTGTAGTGAATATCTTTGGACACACATAGTAGGATTTAATGATTTTCAATAAGAAAATTGGTCTCTTCTCTACTTTTATAGAACGAATTTGTGGTTTGACATGAGACACTGTTTACAATGATCTTTCTTGGAGGTAGGGATTAGCTGCATCAAGAATTGAACCTAGAGGATCCATCTTCTGCCCATTGTTTACTGTGTGTCCTTCTGGGTCCATCTGTCACACATTGTCCCTGTCTTGTAGCAGTGGTTCACTCAGGCTGGGTGTGACTCACACCTCTCAGCCTCTGTGTCTGTCTCTTACTCCCTCTCCCTGCATCCCTAGGATTCTACCCTGTGTGCCCTTCTGTTGGGAGTGATTTCCACATTGCACAGCTCTGGGTATTATATGTCTAATTCAGGGATTCTTGGCTGGGTCACAATGGATGAGGGCCATTGGTGTTATTTTCTGTTCAGTAAAATGGCAACAAAACAGACTTTTCTTAGATTTAAGGAAGAGGTTACTGATTGATAGTCAAGAAATGTTTGCTAGCATGCTCAGGGGAGGTACAAAGATCTGCACAAGAAAAGCAGGACGCAGTGTCATGCAGATGAGCACATCTGCACCTCTCGAGAATGCATGGGTGGGACCAGCACTTCTAACTCATCTCAGAGCTGGTTCTTGCCCTAGTGACCCATGTGGTTTCACTGTGCCACTGATTAATCTGTGAGAGCGGGACAGGTGCTCTGTGAAATCAGCCAGTCTTCTGACTAAATAGTCAAAAGTCTCCATTCCATCTTTCTCTTGTATAAAGCACATTCAATAAAGTCTGATCTTTGAGCCTCTGTCTCTATTCCTTGTTTCCTTGTTGCAAGTTTGAAAGAAGCAACATTCACCACTAAACCACAGGCACTTGCTAATAATTCATCAGATAAAGAAAGATAAGGAAGTCTGGATAAAACTCTCCCTCCCTTCCCTGTGTGGGGCTGGGGCAGGCAGCGCGCCACACCCTCTGTATTCCCTTCAGAGCCAGGAGGAAGCCTTGGTCAGGACGAAGCACAGCCGGGGCTCTCAGGACTCTACTCATGGGCTCGGCACTGGAGATCCTGATTGAGCACCACTGGTGGGTGCCGCTCTGCAAAGACCTCTTCTTCATTCACCAGACAGCTTTACTCCTTAGGGGAGCAAGTCTCTATTTCCACTGAGACCTCTGCTTCTTCCCACCTCTAGGTGTTAATGTGAGCAGTCATCTCCTCCCGGATGAAGCCCAACACTCCTTTTTCCACAGGAGTACCTGAGCAGGAAACTGGAAGTCGCCTCCTACTAGGAACCAGCAGAAGCGATTTGTGTCCTGATGGTCAGGAAGTTGTCTCTGGTGGTCAGTCAAGGAAAGGATATCTTTTGATGAAAATCCACCTAGTGCCAGACATTAGTACCACATCTCTTTCTCTGCTGTATAGAACTAGGGGTCCTAAGCGATCAGACTTTTTCTGGGGCTAGTTCTGGGAAAGTTCAAGGTGAGCGTAGGGTAACTTTTTGGGTCCAAAAGCAGAACATTCTCTGGGCAAGTAGGTAGGGAACATGTCAAATAGGACGCCAGCTTGGTGGGACTCTTGCCATAATATCATTGAAACAGTTGGTTAGATCTAAGTATGGTCTCTTAATTAAAAGTATTGAAATACTATTAGTTTCCTGAGTTTAGTAAGTGCTTTATGGTTATGCAAGAGATGTATTTCATTTTTAGAACATTAATACTAAGTTATAAGAAAAGAAGTGACTAACTGACCCTGGAAGATGAAGTCACTTGAGGTGCCCTAGGAGATACTGGCTGTCTTCATTCCCCAACTCCCCCAATGTCCCCAAATGTAATTAGACCACAGAGGACTCAGGGGCTATTAAAGAATCAGAAGCTCACAGGAGAACAAAGACATGGATCATGTCCACAATGAAATGATTGCTGGTGAGATCAGCACAGCTGAGATGTCAGGAGTTGGCTAGGAGAGCGAAGGAGAAAGGCAGAGGCTGTGGATCCACCCCTGGGAGAACTGCTGTGGTCCCTAGCAGCTCCTCCACAGGGGAACCTGGGCACTCATCACAGACGTGACTGAGAGCCATTTCCTCTGGGGACACAGAGAGGGCGAATAGCCGCACATCCTCACCACTCCCACGAAGCTGCACCTGTTGAAGCTCCAGTAGAGGAAGCTCCTCTTCTCCGAACCCAATCATGTCCAAGACCAGAGCTATAGCTTCCCTGTGAACAGCTACATGCAGACCCAGGTTCAGTCTGGACGGGGTCACCTATGACTGAAACCCAGTGGCTGTCACACAGCAAGTGAGTTCACAATGCAGGCCTGGCCCAAGCCCTTGCTGGCCCTGCCTGCACCGTGGGCTCCAATTCAGGGGCCATGGAGAGCTGGGCCACCCAACCCTGGAGCTGCAGCAACTCTGAACCCCTGCCTGGGCTCCCACTCCCGGTTCCCTACCAGCTTCACAGGCATCCGAGGCATGGACATGGTCGCCAACCTGACCCCGAGTCTGTGTGTCATGGTGATTGTGGACCCAGGACCCAGAGAGCCTGCCCACCCACCACACATGCTTGTGCTTCAGCCCTCATCAGATATCTGTGGCACAGGCCTGCAGGTGGCCACGTGCCAGACCAGTGCCTACAGGGATCCCCTTAGCCACACCTTCATTGGAGGAAAGAAAGATCAGGAAGATGCAGCAGGCAGGGACCTCAGCCTCTGAGGTCCCCAAAACTTCTCACAGTGGGGAAGGCACAGAGTTGATAGTGAGTGTCTCTGGCATCTTCATCCACAGGGACTGGAACTGTAGCTGGTCTTGGGGAAAAGAGTCCTGCAAATACACTGCCCTAAGATGCCCTTTCTGTGAAAGTAGAATCCTTTCCATTCATTTAGTTCTCATTTATTTCTGCAATGTCTTATCATTGTCAATGGGGATATTTTGTCTTTTTTTTTTTTCTGTTACCAGGACCTTGTGCTTGCAATGCAGGTGTAGTGCCACTGAGCCAAAAATCCAGCCCTCAGTGGAGATATTTTGAAAGTGATCTGTTATCCATGTTTGTTAAATGTTTAGTAATTTTCCTCAATTGTTAATACACAATGCAATCATTTGTAGACTGGTATTGGATCTGCTGAATTTGAACTTGTTACATTCTATGTATTTTTACTGTTTTTCTCTACACACAATCATATTATGAGTAAGAACAGTTTCCTTCTGTCATGCATTTTCCTCCCCTTTCAAGGTGGGTACAATCTGAACAAGAATATGGAATACACATAGTGACAGTCAACATCTGCATCTCATTCCTAACCTCAGAAGAGTTCAGGGTGTCTGCACTGAATACGAAGTTAGGTATTTTTTCTGTAGTTTTTAATCAAATTATAATATATCTCATGACATTTTTTGAGAATTTTCATTTTTTTCAAATAATTTTATTTCCTTTGTAAATATAAATAAAATTCAAAATTATTTTAAATATAAAAGCTACAGTTATAAAACTTCTAGAATAAATTTGAGGAGGGAAGAAAGTTCCATAGCATTGGTGCAAGGAACAAAAGCAAAATAAACATCTGAGAAATATTCAAATGTTTCTTGAAGTGTAAAGGAAACAATCAACTAAATGAAAATGTAGCACATAGAATAAGAGAAAAAATATATATACACATATATATTATATAAAGAATGACCCCATACAATGATAAGCAGTTAATATTCAAGGCATATGTGAAACTCATAAACTCCTTCAACAAAAAGTAAATTACCTGATGAAAATATGAGCAAAAGATTTGTGTACTATTGCAGTTGATTCACACCAGAGAAACTATTCAGTATTTACACATGTGTGACTTATTTATAAGAATTTTAATTTTTAATTTTTTGTAGTTTTTAAATTGCCTTTATGATTCTATTGAAATAAATTCAGGTATTTTATTTTGTCTTTGTGATATAGTGTTGCTTGATTTGTTGCATATTAATCCCTTTCTTTTCTGAAAGAAGTCTCCCTGGAATGAGAATGCTGTTATATCATATTGAATTCTATTTCATACATCAGACAGTGTTGAATTCTGTTTCATTTATCATTTCTTCATCAATGTTCATGAGTAATGTCAGCTTGAGGTATTCCTACTTAGCAATGGCTCTTAGTAGATTGTTCTATCAAAGCAATTCTAGGTTTAGAAAATGAGCCTGAAGCCGGTGTGGTGGCCCCTACCTGTTATCCCTGCACTGGTGAGGATGAGACACGAGGATCCCCATGAGTTTGAGGCCAGCCTGAACAACACGGTAAGACTCTGTCTCAAGAAAGCAAAACAATACCAAAACAAAAAAACAAAACAAACCCAAACAAACCAAAAATAATGAGCCTGGAGTTGTTTTACTCAAATCACGTTGAATAGTTTGTGTAACACTGCTATTTTTTCTTGAATAAATGTTTGGAAGAATTTACTTCTGAGTTCTCCTGAGGTTAGGTTTTAATTTTTGTATTTCAAGGTTGTTTTTATTTACATATTTAATTGATTTAATAAACATAAGGCTTAGATATTATAGTTTCTCTTACCAATTTTGGTGATTTTTTTATGTAATTCATTTGATCTACATTTTGAAAAATTAAAAAAAATGTTCCTTGCATTTTCTCTCAATATTTTGAATATCACAAATATTTGTTGACACATGCTACAATTTTACGTTAAAATTCTTTAGCTTTCCACCAAGTTATTCACTAAAATGTTTTTCAAAAATCTGAAAAACTTGAGTAAAACATGTCTTCCAGGGAGTGGCTGGAGGGGTAACGGGATGAAGTAAAATAATATTTATTACAAAAAGTCTTCCCTACTTTGCCGATTGTAATGTCGCCGATACAGCAGCACACACTTTCTCCTTAGAAATGTGTCATTCCATTTTCCCTCTCCGTATGAGGAGCAGACCGACAGGCTCGTGTCCCTGGCCTCTCATCTGCTCTCCATGGGAAATCTCTGAACACAGGCACATCACGCTCATCACGCCCTTCTGAGGGCTGCTCACCCACACTGCAGCCAGGACCCCAAGTTGTCCACGCTGCATCTCAGCGGCACACACATCTGCTGCACCTAAACCTTGAAACTGCAAGCAGCGCTGAAGTGCTCACTGCGGATGTCAAGCACTGCTTTCACAGAAGTGAGTGTGACAGTGGGACTGGTTCCTTAGATGAGCCAACCAACCCAACGAACAAGACCCCGCTGAGACAAGGAGTATGCATACTGATAATTTTATTGCCTAATTGTCAAACACAGTGATCAACTAGTGACCGGGACCCCTGCCCCATCCCAGGTTCCTTGGTCCCTAAGCCTCGTCCATAGTTTGCTGTCAAACATGAAATTTTGTCAGTTAGTTCATGAAGTGACCACTTCTAACCAGTTTCATTCAGTATTTCTCAAATATAAAGAGCTTTGGAAGACAACCCCGTGTACTCAGACGTGGTACAGGCTTGCTTGACTGTCTTCCTTAATGGTCCCCAGAAAGCCTGCTTCTGCGAGTCCTAACACACAGGGACAGGCTGTAGAGGAAGCTCATTCATCTGCAACCTATTGACTGACCAATGTCTACTTTGTTCTTCTCAGTTAGAGATCCTAGATTGTGTTGAAGCAGGAAACACTTCTTAGGTGCCCCACCTATCACAAGTGACAAAAACAAAACATTTTACCAAGAAAAGGCCTACAAATGTTGAGTTGAAAAGTATGACACAGTCTTGCCTTCCCGACATGGAAGTTTCTTCTTCCTGATGGTTTCTCCCTCTCCCCTCCCTAGTCAGAGTGCACATAGGTGAACAGTTGCACAAATATGAAGAGAGATGACACAGCAGAGCAGTGGAGCAAAGAAAGCCTGGAAAAGGGAATCTCGCAAGGCTTCTTGGAGCCCATGAGCCAGATGAAGACTGTCCAGTATAGACTTTTCTATTTTGTTAACACAGAATGAATAAAATATGAGTAGCAGGCTTCTCAACGATTGGACTCTGCATTACTCTGCTGTAACCACATTGAAGTCCAGCTTCCCACAATTTCCCTGCAGCCAGTTACCAAGGAAGTGAAGATGTGCAGAGGACTTAGGAGATCCAGGACCCTTTTGATGGCTGAGTTGAGCTCTGGGGACACTTTGTTCAACCGAGTCAACACTGCTAGATGGCTGCAATACTTCTATGTGAGTTTCTTTCCTCTACACTCAGGATCACACTAGCATGGTCATCTGATGACTCAGTATCTGCTCTTACAGCCCTTTTGCCTTAATGGCACTGAATTTTAGTGATTGATTCTAAGATCTCAAACTGGATCACTACACTTACAACTTGATATCACTTTTGGCTGGAGAAAATTTTTGCTGAATAAAAACAAAGACTGAATGGCAATGTTTTCGTTATTAAAGCTAATGCAGGAAGCAGTTTTCCCACTTTCTCAGTGACTGTGGCAATATTTAACCTTGCTGACATCTCTGCTGATCAACACAAAGGGGCTGAGACTGGCATAGCCCAGGCCTAGAAATACTTTAATATTCAATATCATGGAGTCAGGTGCTAAGACAGAACCTATGTAGAAGGAGAAAATGAAATCAGCCCAATAAAAAAAAAGGAAGCAGATCATGAGAATGAGAATTCTTATGGTAGCTCTGATTTCTGGGCTGGAATTCTTTGCCAACCTGGAGCTGTGCAGGTAGAGCACACGCTTGCGATGCTCATACAGACAGAAAGCCATGTGCCCACTGCTCCAGCCCATGAGACTCTGGAAGATGACATCCCGAAGAGCCATGAGAGAGAGGAAAAGCCACCTGATGATTTGCTTAGATCGTATCATGTAACAGTGCCTGAGATACATTCCAACTGCAGATCTGTTCATGCTGCTGACTGATGTGACATAGTGCAGCAAGTTGGAGCTTATCAGAAAGTTAATGATCCAAAAGAGCAGAAGAGACGTAAGAACTTGCCATGGGGACTGTGGTTTGAGCTTGCCCCAGAGCACGGTTCTGGGACTGATGGTGATGGCCTGGACCATGCTGAAGAGACAGGAGGTGCAGATGGAAAGGCCCCTGGCCACCCTTCCCAGATAAACCACAATTTTACAAACAACACTACCTGAGTAGTCATTAAAATGGAAAGGCAGTCTTATATCTAATATTCCAGAGGCCCAGAGTGTTATTGCATTACTAAGAGTGAGTTGGATGATAATAAAATCCATGGGTTTCTTCTTGAGGCCCATGACAGAAGCGTACACATGCTTTGCAAACAAAAAGAAATTCCCTCCGATGCCAAGTCCAGCAACAGAAAAAATGATTATTCTCCAGACAAAATTACTCCAGATCATCCTCTCCCTTTAGGAACAGAGTAAGGAAAAACTGCCGAAGAAAGTCAAATCAGTAAGGACTTCAGGCTGCAGTTTATCTTCTCTTTGTTTCCTAAAACGAAAAGAACAACTGTAGCACTGGAGTGCGCACGTGCCCATGTTTCTGTGGATAAATTGCTTCCTGTTATCTTTATCGCTTCCTTTGGCTTCTGTAACTGAAAGATGGTGATGACTTTATGACCTGCATGGCCAGTCTAGCATTTCTCTCCTGTATTTATGTGCTCTGCCTGCATCTCACCTGCTGCATGTTCCACAGGCCACACATTGGGACCCCATTCCCCACAGACCTGTGCCACTGTATGCATTTCTTAAAATACAATCACTTCCCCTTGTGTAAACCTGCATTCCATCTCTCCTCACTCCAAAACATATCCAGTTCTACATTTCCACGAGCAACCTCGCTCCCTGTGGAGACTCTCTGCGTTCTTCTCCCAGTTGCTCTGAGTGGTGGCTGGAAACCCTTCAGAGCTGCCAGTATGTCTGGAGCGATGGCTTTGCCAAGAAAAATCAACCTCTTCCTGGAGGATGAATCCTCTGTCTTTTTTTTTTTTTTTGCTCAGAAGAGTTAGCTAATGAGTGGCGGACCCGGAGGGACTTGCTACCTAAGCCCTCAATGGTCCCTCATGTCTCCCAGGGCCTCCAGACACAGCCTGGTAGTGCAACTGTCTTTGAGGCCTAATGTTGTTTATTTGACCACACTGACTTTATCCATTCTGTTCCTTTGACTCATTAATAAATTATGAGAATTCCAATTCCATTTTTTATATCTGCTCTCACCAACACATCTGAAACCAATGCCTTGTTGATATTGTTTTTTAGCATTTGCCTAATCTTCCATTTTATCTGTCCATAAAGCTGCCTCAGTATGTTGCCTGAGTGGTAGAACGCTGTATGTCATCGCTCCCACTCTAGGTATTTCAGTCTCCTTTCTGACTGTTGGAGATTTCAGATCAGATCCCTGTTTATTCCGATGAGGTCCTCTGATCCCTTGGTAGCTTCACGGTGGTACAAGTACCTTTGTCTCGATCTGTACAGTCTTTACTTCTTTGGCTTCTGTGCTCTCTTAATGAACTTATAATGAATTGCTAAGGTTCCTTGCACTCTTGCAAAACAAATGAGACCTGCACTCACCCCAGCCACAGGAACATGCAGGAAGTCACGGTGGCGATCTTGTCTCCTGCTCCTACTCTCTTCATACAGCTGGCTCCTGTCCTTCCGTCACACACCACTGTACGCTTGTTTCCATGATGAGCTCTTGCTGGTACCTGGAACTGTGCTACCACTTGCAGTTTCTCCCTTTCCTTCCTCCCCTTCACAGGGGGCTCAGGACAGCCTCTAGCTTCCCTCTGGTGTCCAGGAATCTGGCTGCCTGCCTATGGAAAATAGTTTTCAGACAAATGAAAAAAAAGAAGAAAGATGTTTGCAAATGGGAAAGGACCAAGAGATGAGGAAGTGGGAATTGAGAAGGACCTGTCCGTGCACTGACTCCCCAGGAGGAACGTGATCATTGTGAACTGCAAACAAGGATGAATGAAAAATGCAAGTGATGGAAAGGAGGCTTGGAGCGATGGTTGCAGAAGTAGACGGTAAGGTCACAGGTGAACTTAGGTGCTATTCAGGGGAGGAACCATTCCAAGAATATCTTTTTTCTCTGTGATGCTAACTACTGGGTGTCCTGGAGAACTCAGGTCAAGCCCTGCAGGATCTCCAGTGAGTGGGGGCCTCAGGGTCACCCAGACGTGTAGGGAAGTTGGAACTTTCTGAGCAGCCACTCTGAAGTTCCCCTCCTGTCTCCTCCAACTTCTAACTGCAGGGGACCTGATAGAGACTGCACTTCCTCACCTGTAACCCTGGTGAATCCCCGTGGTATTGGTCCATCATGCGGAGGGGCAGGTGAGGCGGTGTGCAGTGTTCACACCTGTGCCTGTGACTGGGGGAGTGGGAAGCTGCTCACAGACAGCTATTATACTATCAGTATTATGTCTCCTGCCACCCGGCCTTGTACAGTCTGTGCACAGTTCCGTTAGTCTATCACATTCAGCTTCCCACCTGGGATGTTAGTTTATTTTTTTGTTTGTTTGTTTGTTTGTTTTTTTTTTAATTTTATTGAGTTTATTGGTACATTTTAGGGATACAGTACAGTTACATTCATTGTTGGGATCATGTACCTTTACATGGCAAGTCTTGATTCTCATTTTTTCCCCTTACCTCTGCCCTCCCTTCACCCCCTCCTCCCCTCCCCATCTACAAACACTTTATTTTCATCTTTTCATTCTCTCACATTTTTTTCTTTTCCCTTTTTGTTCTTCCCCTACGTATCACACCTTCCCTACACCTTTAGCTCCTTTCCTC
>NW_022900922.1:38533610-38606338 GCF_012274545.1 Fukomys damarensis | reverse complement strand
TGAACACCTACTTTGAGAACCTGTACTCTAATAAAATGGAAAACACAGAAGAAATGAACAGATTTCTAGATACTTATGAATTACCAAAGTTGAACGAAGAAGATAAAAACATTTTAAACACCCCAATCACAATCAGTGAAATTGAAAATGTAATTAAAAACTTACCAACAAAGAAAAGCCCAGGCCCTGATGGATTCACTGGGATGTTAGTTTAAAAGGCAAATCTGCAATAGTTTGAAAAAGTCTTAGAAATCTTAATAAAGAAGGCCAGAAAGTGACATTCTCAGAAGGCTGAGGGACACCACAAATAACACAGAACCTAGGAAACACTGAAGTGTAAATTCCCCCTGCAGAGAGGGAAAATGCACAGTGATGGAGGGGAGACTGCAGAGAAGCAGCGCCCCCCACAGCCAGGCTGACACGCAGTGGAGTCCCCAGGTCCCCAGTGCCTCCCAGTCCTGTAGAAAATCATCAGCTTGGGCCCTAGTGCAACCGAAATGATGAACAGGGCTCCCTCTAGGACCCACGAGACAGTTTGTGAGTGACAGTTGGTCAGTGATGGGCTGTCCTTGCCCTAGGTTCTGGCACCTGCCTCTCCACATCAGCCTGGGTTCCTGTTCCCTGTCTCCCCACCTGCCCTGACCCACCTGCCTCCCAGCTCCCTTCCTTGGCAGCTGCAATCCTCAGAGTCAGGGGCACTCACCTGTGCACCCCGTGCAGCCAGCTTGGTGTGCGAGTTCTGTAGGCAGCACCACCAGGCCCTGTTTATCCTTCCTGAGTCCTGGGACTCCCTTCCAGCTCCTACTGCTGTCAAGATGTCAGCGTCCGTTGCAAATGTTGGGCTCCCCAGGGGAAAAGGGCTTATTCTGCTCATCTCAGAGGAGACCTCTGGGGTGCTGTGTGCTGTGTCCTGACCTGTGTGCCACTGAACGCCTAAATAAGAGTCAGTCCTTGTCCCTCTTGAGAGGGGCACTGAGGATATCTGCACTTATTTGTCAGTATCTTTATTTCAAAGCTTCTCAGTAAACTGGTTTACCCACCGGGAGCCTCAACTCTGAAGTTACTTCCCAGGTCAAGCTGACAGGGGTGTGTGGGCCTTACTATCAGAACTGCACATCAGCTCTGGCTCCCTAGTACCAGGTCCAGAAATGCTCTCTTGCTTAGTTTTCAGTCACACAATAAAGATGGGCCCAGGCGAAGTGGCTGACTTTGTTTTCACCCTAGCAGCTGGGTAGATTGGGTAACTCACACTTCTTTGACCTCCACCCTGTACCTTTTCCCAGGGTCCTGTCCACTTCCTGTGGGAAAGCAGAATGGAGTTGAGTGGAAATGACTATGACCCACCATCAGGTCATGTTATTTCTCTAACCACGCTAGCAGCTGTGCTTCTCTGAGCTCTGTAAGGCAAGCAGTGTGACTTCAGGTGGGTCTGAGATCTAGGGGTCACCAGACTCACCCTGATTGGGCCTGTCTTTCTCTCTGGGTAGAAAGAAGAGGAGTTGGAATAGAAGACCAGTGCAAAGAGGGGGTAAATTTTTTGTGGGTTTTGCAAGAGGAAGTGGTAAAGAGCCCCATGGAGGAATGGGGGTGCTCATAGAGGGGTCGCTGCTGAATCTTGGGGCAGTGGTCCTGTTTGATGGGGTAGGGTCCCTTCTCCACCCCACTGAGGGTTGACACTGGAATGGTTATAATGGGGTTGTTGCTCGGGGTTTGGTCCTGTGGGTGACCAGGGGATTGTGGGTAGGCATGGACACCTGCGTGAGGGGGACAGTGCTGCCTGCGCAGTCCTGAGTGTCCGGGCAGTCTGTGAGCCCCGTGTAGCTCCTCAGACACAGGTCTCTGGACCAGAGGCTGTCAGCTCACCTCTGTTGTATGCTGAGAGGCAGAGGCCTATTTCCTTTCTACCCATGGAAGGGGCCCATTCTCTGATCTAACCCCCCTCACAATCTCAGCTGTCACTACACAGGACTGAGAAGAGGAGGCTAGAGAGCAGGGCCCCTACTGGTGTCCAGAGGAGCCGACCTGGGGTCAGAGCCCAGGGGTGTCCTCCCCTGCAGGCCCAGTTCCAGCTCCTCCACTGCTGCAGCCTGTGTCTCACTGCGCTCTCAGAGCTCACCCTGTGCTGCCTGGGGCTGCTGGAGACAAGTTTCTCTCACCCAGGAGTTTCATTTTCTTTGCTAGCAGCTGAGCAAGGATTTTGGCATCTATGTCCATTAGGTGATTGGCTTGTAGGTGTCACTTTGGTTGGATCCTTCTCTGGTTTTGGTATCAAAGTAGTGCTTGCTTTAAGGAATCGACGTGGGAGTATTGCATCCTTTTCAATTTCATTAAAGAGCTTGACAAGTAGCAACATTGGATCTTCTCGAAAGTTCTTATAGAATTCAGCAGTGAATCCTCCAGGAACTGGGTTTTTCTTTGTTGGTAGCTTTTTACTTCAATTTCACTGACTGAGATCAGTTTACTTAGAATTTTTATACCTTTTGATTCAATTTTGGAAATTCATTTGTAGCCGAGAAACTGTCCATTTCTTCTGTGTTTCCCATCTGATTAGGATACAGGTTGTTAAAGTAGACATTGATGATCTTCTGGATTTCAGCAGTATCTCTTGTGATTTCACCCTTTCTTTCCTAATTGCATGAATTTGAGTCTTTTCTTTCCTTTTTCGTACAAGGTTGGCTAAGAGTTTGTCAGTTTTATTTAGTCTTTCAAAGAAGCAACTCTGATTTATTGATTCTTTGTACTTTATTTTTAGGCTCCGTTGCCTTAATGTTTGCTCTGATATTTATATTTTCCTCCCTCTTATAAGATTTGGGGTTGACTTGCTCTTCTTTTTCTAGAAGCTTGAGGTTCAACATTAGGCTGCTTATTTGAGCCCACTCTGTTTTCCTGATATGAGAATTTCTGATAGGTCCTTGATGCAGGATCTATCATGTACTGGTACAAATTCCCTAGGATGAGTACTATCGTTATATCTATCCACAATGAACCAACAAATGTGTTGCTTCAAAAAAACTGTCATGGAATTTGCGTAAAACAGAAACAGATGCTAGTGGATCAGAACAGAGATTCTAGAAGTCCACACTTCTCCTGTAAACATTTTTACTAAACAATGTACAGGAATTAGAGAAAGGGCAATTATTTGAAAAAATGTATGGATGGAAAATCGAATAAATATTGCAGAAAATTAGGACTAGATTCTTAACACACACCAGCTAAAAACCCCACACAAATGCATTAAAGATGTGAATAGTAGAGCAGAAACTATGAAAGTAGTGGAAGAAAATATAAGGGAAAAATTTAAGAAATCCTAATGAATAATGATTTTGAAGATACAATAGAACAGGAAACAAAAAGGAATTCTATAAAGTGGCACTCCCAGAGTAGAAGACTAAAGAGTGAGGAGAACCTACTGAGTGGTTGAAAAATTTGCAATCTGTCTAACAAGGGGTTAATATGCAGCAGGTACGTAATAATGACAAATCTCATTGGCAGTTGTTACAGGGACAAATCTCTAACAGCACTTACCAGCATGCTCAAGGATCTGAGTTTGAACCCTGGTAGACAGAAATAAAAAAGCTAAAAACAAAGAAAGAAACAAAAATAAAAGCTCAAACAACCCCTGAAACAATAACAAGATAAAGTGATACCTCACTAACAAAAAACAAAACAAAACAAAACAAAGCATGAATCCCTCAAAAGCTAAAAGAAAACAACAAACAACCTGAGTTTAAAATGGGCAATAGTCTTACACACTCATTTATCTGGAGAAGACATACAAATGTTTAACTTCACTAAGTCTCTAAAAATGCAGATACAAACTACAATGAGATATCACCACATACACTTATAATTACTATCAAAAGAGAAGAGCTAACAAGAAGAGGTGGGGATTTTGTAAACTGGAAACCCTGACCAAGGCTGAGTGGGAATGAAAATAAGCGTAGCCAGTAGGAAGAACAGCATGGAGGTTCTTTTTTTTTTTTTTTCAGCTTTAATTGAATTTATTGGTACATTTTAGGGATACAGTACAGTTACATTCATTGTTGGGATCTTGTACCGCTACATGACAAGTCTTGATTCTCATTTTTTCCCCTTACCTCTGCCCTCCCTTCACCCCCTCCTCCCCTCCCCATTTACAAACACTTTATTTTCATCTTTTCATTCTCTCACATTTTTTTCTTTTCCTTTTTTACTCTTCCCCTACTCATCCCACCTTCCCTACACCTTTAGCTCCTTTCTTCCCATTTCTAAATGTCAGTAATCTTATTAGAATCTTATGCATTGTTGCAGATTATTTACACCAGGGAAACTATTCGGTATTTACACATGTGTGACTTATTTATTTCACTTAGGAGTATATCTTCAATATGTATCCATTTTCCTATGAATGAATCTATTTTCTCGTTCTTTATGGCTGAGTAATATTCCATTTTATAGAAAAACCACAACTTCTTTATCCAGTTTCCAACGGATGGGCAAATAGGCTGTTTCCAAGATTTAGCTATTACAAACTGTGCTGCTATAAACATGGGTGCACATACTTCTCTGTGATATGATTCTTTTAGTTCTCTTGGAAAGATACCCAGCAGAGGGATGGCTGGGTCAAATGGAACAGCATGGAGGTTCTTTAAAACAGTAGTGACTGAGCTACCCTAAGACCCATCAGTCCAACCACGGGGTAGAAATGAGAATGAAAACATTGGTAGGTCGAAGAGACAAGCTCAGTGTTCACTGCTGCTGCATCACCATAACCGGAAAATGGAAAAAGCTGAAATGAATACAGAGCGTGTGGTAATTACTGCAAAAGGGGAAGGTGCACAGTTATGGCAAGTCATGGAGCTTGGTCATTCCATCACAGCGAACATTCACATTTAACATTATAGAGAGCCTTTTAATGGGCACTGTGTTGTAACTGTCTTACAAAAAGTTAGGAGAGAGGCTAGGGGGAAATATTTATAAAAAGATATGTTTGATCCCATAGTAACTAACATTTGCAGTCTTAGGAATCTACCGTCTTTGCCTACAGTCAAGGTACTTAGACCATCAAAAAGTCAAACAAATCAAAGTCCAGATACTATGACTACTGCCCAATTTTTAAATTTATTAAATGGCTGGGAGAAGATGCTTCAATTGTAACAGCCTATCAGTTGGGAAACAATTTCAGGCCATGTACAGGACAGTTTGGAAACTGCATTTTCTTCTGTGTCAAAGGAGCACCACAGGGTATTGGAAAGATCCAATAACTAATTTTCAGTGTCTTCTTTACATGTGCAAAGTCACCCTAGGAAAATAGGGAAAAAGGTGGAGTGAGAACTAGGAATGGCTCGGGGAGGTACACGTTCCCATCCCAGAGACTCCTGTAGGAAGGTGATGGTGACCAGTCTACTCCCAGAGAGATGGGATTTGGAAAGACGTGTTACCCTTGTTACTGTGCTCCACTCCTCCACTGGGGGCGATTATGAATTCACTGAGAGCTACGAGACACACAGAGATGAGAGGCCCAGCTTTCCAGGACAGATGGACAGACAGACCCCGAAGGACACCTGAGCTTAGCAGCACGGGACACAGTGGGTGATGAGGGGGGTTGCGCTCTTTGGTCAGATTCACCAGGTTCAAATCTGAATCACGGTTTTTAATATCTGTGCATTGAGCAAAGGTACTTACAGTTGCTTGCTGACCGACAAAACCTCTACTAAAAGAGGAAGATAATGTTATTATTGAAAAAAGCCTTAAACAGAATGGGACACTTGTCACACAAGATGCACTAAAGAGACTGGCAATGGGGAAGATGCGTCTTTACAGCCACTCAGGTGGAGCCCATGAAATGAACTTTTTGAAGAGAAATGACAGCTCACCCTCAGGTAGGAGGACTTGATAATCCGTTTAACACACAGAGCTCATCCTGAGTTGTGTAGGGATTTGGTGACTGTCGAGGTCAGCCGATTTTCCTCAATCAGAGGATCTATTAGGGTCTGGTGTTGTTTTACAGGGGAGAACTGCACCCCTTGGGGCAGAGCACCAGAGAAGCTGGGCTCCGACTCTGAATCAGGGGTTCAGGCACTGTCTTCCTTCATGGCTGCAGATCCAGAGGGGGCTATGGGCCTTGGCACAGTATTCCTGGGTTGTGAATTCACAAGGGGGACACACAGGTGCTGCAAAGGAGCCTGTGCTTCTCAGAGTAGCAGGAAAAGAAACTGAAGTCTGCTAATCAACATACTCTACGGAAAGTGACAGAGGACAGCACTCCTTGTTGCACCAGGGGACATTAATTCTAACTATCTTTCCATTTCTATTTACCCCACCATCTGCCATGTACAAGTTTCTCAAAACCCCTGAGTGCAGATTTTCATGCTCAGCCTCAGGGAATGGGAATTACAGTCATACCAAAAAGTTATTCCTTCACTTATGGCACAAGAAATGTAGCTTCTATCTTGTGGTGACTGCACCTGCAGATAATGACACATCACATAGCCAATGAAGGGAAACCTGTGACCGAGAGCCTTGCCCCCAGTCCTGAGCTGCTCCTGCTTCTGGACAAATGGTGCCATTTGTATCTCTGATCTCATTTATTTACATTCCTTTGCATAGGGGACTAGAAGTGTGTTCTGAGGCAGTAGAATGAGCAATAGATAGAAGAAGAACCATCCCTGTGTGATTCAAATGTAAAAGTGTCCTTGAAGCTGAATACCACAGGACTAGATTTTTGAAAGGAGTGTTTGCCTAACTAGGTTTCACTCCCATTTCCTGTTTAATGGACAAGGGATAAAGGAAACTGATGACCACATCTCAGAGTGGCCACTGTTAGCAGGAAGAGCAGGGTGACCGCTGTTCTGTGCTGATCCACAGTTGGAACTGACCCAGGCATCCGAGTCCCAGAGCTGGTGACTGCTTCCTGTGTCCCTGTGTTTGAACAAGGACCTTGACCAGGAAAGGGCAGGGGTTCATTCTGTGTCTCAGAACTTGGTCCCAGTCTGAGTCCCAGCTTGGAACTGCGCAGAGAGCCCCACAGAAGGGGCAAACTCTAGACTTGAAAACTTCACTGGTTGTTCATTCTTACTTCCTCCTATTAAAATAATTAAACCTAATTAAGCCTGAGAGAACTTCTGAGCCAAACAGAGTAATTGTGAAGGGAGAGGCAATTTGTACAGCAGGGAGATGGAGTTCTGTAGAGGACTTCCTTCCCCCTGAAAGGGTGACGGCTCCGAACATGAAAGTCTTGGTGACACTGTGTGGTAGCAAAGAGCTCTGCAATCCTGAAGGTACAAATACAACTTGGAGACCCGCACCTTGCCCGCATGACCAACAGAGCTTGTCTGAACCACAGCTGCTGGGAGAGTCCACCTGATCAGCTCACCTGTACCAGGTACATTTCCCTCTGAAAAATACTTCTTAATGTCTGTGACTCAGCAAGGGATTTGATGAGAGGGTCTAAGTGCCTTAGCACTTTCACTCTTCTTTTGATTTTTTGGTACCAGGCTTAGAACTCAGGACTTTGTGCTTGCAAGGCGGGCACCGGGACCACTGAGCTAAATCCCCGGCCCTCTTCTTTTGATTTTGAAAAGGCCAGAGAGTCCAAGGAGACCAGTTGTGGGCATGTGACTCCAGAAATCCTGGCACAGCTCTGTGTCACCAAAGAGCTCTGGGATGGACTCCGCTTGGCTCTCACCTTGCACTCTTCCAGATATTAGGAAAATTGAGGGGCTTTTCAGATTATTAAGGAAAACTGCTTTCCTCAACCTTCAATTTTAACAGTATTCTTACTCTGCCAGCATTTTTAGTTTTCAGAAAATGTGTTCACCTCCTTTTAGATGCATTTCTGTATTTCTAAAGTGGCCCTGCTTTGTCTTGTCTGTTGCTGACTCTTTTTAAACTTTTGTGTTGATTATGAAGGTTTTTTGGTTCATATTTCTTAAAATTTCTCCATACTAATGCATGTATAATATGATTGTTTGATGGGAGGGGTCTCTTTAACATTTTTCAAAAAAGTAGAGTTCCTCCTGGAAAATTCCTACTATGAGTTTGTGAGGATTTGAGTTAGTACAAACTAACGTTACTTACTTTCATTTTCTCGTGGTGCTTGCACTAGTATAATTCATATCATTTGAGTTGAGAAAGCTCAGCTCAGAGTGTGTGTGCTTCCCTGCCTCACCTCTGGGTTTACCTCTGGACAGGGCCCCAAGTATCCACCTGAGGAGAAAGCCTGTTTATTGTAATGCTTTGTGCTGTCTGTTCCCAGGACAAGTTGAGAGTGGCTGCTCTGCCATTTTTCATTCCATTTTCTAAGAAATAAAAGTAAATGACTGCTTAGGTGTCTCAAGGATAGATCCCAGATCTGATTCTGAGTTTTGTAATTTTAGAAAGGTAAAGAGAGGACTGCAGACAAATGAGAATCCCTGAGAAGGTATAAGAAAAAACCCCAGGAATCATTTGATAAGTCCATCAAAAGACCTGGTAAGTCCATCATCACTTTGAGGTATTTTCATTGCAATTATTTTTAACAGGTCCACATCTCTGACTAAATATTCATCCTGTTTGTATTTGAGACTTCTTAGTTAATATGCTTCTGCTTATTATGAAAACTTGTAGTGTAGTGCAGTGTGCTAGACACTATGGGTTGTGTATCTTTCCTTGATGCACTGTTGCAGGCTTTTGTCTTTGAGGAAAAAGAATGCCTGAAAGCAATAACTTATTTTGTCATGAGGCTGCCTGGTGCAAAACCTCAGTACAAACTGTGTTACAGAGTTCATGCTGCCATACAACTTCAGGACAGTGAATTCAAAGTAAATCTTTTACTACTTAGTAGAAACCAGAGGGGGAGTATATAGAAATGTATTACAGCTACTGTAAGCATCTCACAAGCAAATCCTGGAATTAGATCAGAAATTCTGGGTTCTTTCTTTTTCAAGAACCTTTCCAAAAATTGCTTTGTAAGAAATAGGATTGGAACATTTAGATGTAAAAGAGTCAAATGTTGTTCAAGCCTGAGCCATGAAATCATCTTGGGTGATAAAGCATAATGCAGCACTACTGTTATCTGGAGGGAAAAATCACCCACTTCACACAGGCAACAAATTATTGTTTCTCCCATGGTCATGCAATAGCTGGAAAATTCACCTGTGATCTTCTATTTGACTTCTTTTTTTATAACTATGATTCCCCAACCCATTTTGCTACATGCAGCCATTACTGGGGACCCTAATTCTTAAGCTGCTCTTCTGTCATGGCACACGTCACACCCAGTGGTTCCCAATCTTAGCTCACCTCAATAGATATCAACCCATCCAGGATGAATCCAGGCTTCCCATAGTGGTCCCTGAGGTCACTCACAGGGAACTCAGACCTCTCCTGACTCTTTATTAGACAATCATACAATGGCTCCTGCATGGTACCCTCCCTGGCCACGAGGATTCAGGGTTCAATTAATCCACACTGACCTTTAACATGGATGAGATATATAGTGATTTTAACAAGCACAATGGTGTTGCTGGTAGATAAGAATAATATTTGTGTAGAAAATTTAGATGTTTGAACACTGGTCATCCAGATGACATTTGAGGGTACTTAGAGTCAACCACAGAGATTGCCAGAAAAAAGGGGATAGTGTCCCAAATATCAGGATCATTACACACACTGTGTCTGTCCTCTATACTTCAGTGAACTTCTAGGGTATGATCTGTTTTTCACAGATACAGATAATCATTACTTGTGCTTTATTGGACCCAACGTATCCTGTGTATGAGGAAGAAATGGTTGTGAACCTTGTCAAGGGAACAATCTTCCTCTCTCCAACTGTACTTGGCATTCTGGGGAACGTCTTTGTGTTTGTGAATTACATGCTCATCCTTGGAGGCAGTGAGAAGAAATCTATACACTTTATTCTCCTCCACTTGGCTTTTACAAATATCATCATGCTTTTTGCAAAACGGATTCCTAAGACATTAGCAGCTTTTGGGCAGAAAATCTTCCTTGATGACACAGGCTGTAAGATTGTTGTTTACCTGGAGCGAGTGGCCCGGGGCCTGTCCATCTGCACCAGCGCTCTCCTCACGGTGGTCCAGGCCATCACCATCAGTCCCACAGACTCAGTGTGGAGGAGACTCAAGCTAAAGACTCCACAGCACACCCTTCTCATATTTGTCTTCTTTTGGATTCTCAATTCCTTAATAAGCATGAACTTACCATTTTCTATCATAAACATCAACAGTGTGAACATATCACAAATTAGTAAAGGTGACAAGTATTGTCATTTTCTCCCAGAAAGCTGGACAACAAGATGGACCTTTCTCACTCTCATGGTCCTGCGTGATGCTGTGTTTCAGTGCACCATGGGTGGAGCCAGTGTCTACCTGGTATTTGTTCTCCACAAGCACCACCAGCGGGTTCTCCACCTGCAGCAGGCCAAGCTCCTCTACAAAACTCCACCTGAGATCCAAGCTGCTCAAAGTGTCCTCCTTCTGATGCAGTTATGCAAGTGAGTCCATTTGTACTGATTCACAGAGATGGACAACTGAGTGGATGTCTTCACAGTCAGGAGGACAGAAAAATGCACGGAGACTGTTGTCTTGATCTTTTCTGTAAATAAATTTGAAAGAAATATTCGTTCTTCTATCCTGCATGGAAAGAAAAGTAGAGTCCAAGTATCTAAAATACATCAGGATTCCTGGTCAGACAACAATCCGGGTGACCTCAGCCCTCTGCTGACATAGAGGACATGGAAAGATTCAGTGTCACAGCATTCTCACCTTCTGCTCTGCCCCCTCAAATATGGCTTTAAATCTATTATTGTGAGAGTGGTATTTCACTGCCAGTGTTCTTCTTGTAGGGATCAGAACCACAATTTGGTCAATTTTATCCAAATAATTAGTGCATTCACATTTTTTTCTGGGATTTCCATTTGTAGGTTAGTTTTACAGATATATTTGCTCTTTAGAGTAGGAAACATATAGAACATTTTTTGCTATTCATTAGTTCATAAACCCAACCTAAATAATAGCAAAAGAGCTTTCCATGACTACTTGAAAATCCCCAAAAAGTCCATCCACAGAAAAAGCTTTTATATAATTGATGCACTATGGTGAGATCACTATATCTGAAGAAAGAAAGGCATACAATGTATAATTTTAGCACACTAAAGGCATATGGATGATAATAGAGTTCAAAATATCATAAAACATATTTTGATATATACACAATGACTATGTAGAGGGAATAAAAGTGAAACTATAAATTTTGAGAAAATGATTGCTTCATACATTAAATAGCCTTTCATAACTTTCTATATTTACTCAGCTTTAAAAATGAGATTTCACCTCTTTTGAAGGAGAATAAATTAATTATGTCTGAAAAAATTGTTGGCCTGTTTGTAGACATTATTTTTTAGAGCACTGGACTCTACCAATGGTATTATTATTATTATTATTGTTGTTGTTTTATCATCAAACAGCAACAAAATGATCTGACTCTATGTTTACTTAAATGAAGAATTTAGCTGGTAGTTTCTTACAATGGAACCATTCAATATAGGTTGTTGGACAGAATACACATTTCAAGCAATGTGACATCTGATGAGGTCATTTTGAAAATTGTGAATGATATTTTAAAGGCTCAAAGAACAAAATCTTAGAAGTGATAGAGACAAATGAATGCCCAAGTTTTAAAAGTTTTTTCTGCCATATGGTGCTTTTGCTGCTGTGTACATTGGAACTCATGACTGGGCTGGTTAACCATGGTGAACTCTCTTCTCCTCCTCCACCTTTCTCTTTGTTATCATCTTTTTCCTCTCCTTCTTCTTTTTTTTTCAGCACCACTGAGATAAAAACCTGACCCAACTTTTCTTTTCTTTGCTTGGGCTGTGTCCATACAAGCTTTAAAGATGAAATTAATAAGTAACATTCTACTGCAATTTGTGAAAGAGCTGGTCTTCCTAATATACCCATGGACTGCTTGAATGCAAGGGGTATACAGTGTATGTTTCACAGCATTTTTATGAAAACAATTTCCTATTACCTAACACAACAAAGCAAACACTTTCTAAATTATTTGTTGCTCTTTGATTCAAAGGAAGACATATCAGCACCTGGAAATGGAATTAAGGATGGTGTATTAACTGTTATTATGAGGCAGGTGTAGGGGTGCTGCTGTATTCCCAGCACTGAGGGAGGCTGAGACTGGAGGACAGCAGGTTTAAGGTCACCATGGACAATTTAGTGACTGAGACTCAAACTTTTAAAAAAGGCTGGGAATGCAGCTCAGCCCAAAGGCACTAGACTCAATCCCAGTATTGGAAAAAAATCATGAAAACATGGTTCTTCTTGAGCCTTAGGAATAGACAGAGAATTTGTGGTTGCTGGAAAAACATAACTGAGGATAGTATGAAATACTAGTTATCTAAAGTTCTATTGTGGACTTAAAAAAACAATTGATGGCTGGGGATGTAGTTCAGTTGTGCTGCGTAAGCATTACAAGTGCAAGGTCCTGAGTTGGATCCCCAATACCAAAAAACAAAATGAAACAAAACAAAACAGAATTTAGCTGAAAAAATTTAGAATGAAGCTAATCTCATACCAGAAATTAACTAAATAAAAGACTCTATAATTACAATTGTTATAAACCAAATGTATGGGATATAGGTAAATAAACCTGAAAACATGGAATTTTAGTACACACAATGTGTCTGATGCTGACACAATGGTCCGCAAGTCTCACTTGTCTTACACTTCTGATTTTTTTTACCAGTAAAATAGAAGTAGTATCATCCTGTGAAATTTTACATGAGATTTGAGAAAATATGGCTGATTTCAAAGTTTGTGAAGTGGGTTTTCATGTAAAGAAGTTCACATAACCCTAAGTAGCAAACACACACACTCACACACACACACACACACACAAAATGTGTGCAGCCAGACACAAAGTTATTAAAATGAAAATAATGGGGTAAGTGCTAGCAGATCCCAGTGAGAAGCTGATGTGGACCAGATCGGTGTGGCTACAGCCACTTCCAACCAGATCCCCACCCCAACCTCAGCTGTTTGTGCCTACAAGCCCCAGCCAAAAAGCTGCCTGGAAAAGAGCTGCACAGATGCACAAGCAACAGCCAAAGGCTTGCCCCAATATCATTGGTAAGTGCTCACAGAACCTAGCCAGAAGCCCAGGCAGAAACCAGGGACTGGGGTGATCAGCCCCCAGCCAAAGGTGCTACCAGACAACAGCTATGTAATAGGGCAGGCCATAGCCAGAGGCATGCCTAGGTACCACCCCAAGTGTGCTTACACCCTAGCCAGAACCCCACTGGGACAACAGGAAATAAATGGAATAGATAAAAGAGATGCAAGCAGATTTCCAGGAGATTAAAAACTCCATTGAAAGTTTACACAGCAGAATGAGCCAATGTGAGGATTCAGTTATAGTGCACAGTTCTGCGATTAGTGATCAGGAAAAATAGTTACTTAAAAATAGTAAGGAACCATGAGAAATCAATTCAGCAGCTGCTAGATGATGCAAAGAATGACATAAGACTGATCAGAGTCGAAGGAACAGGAGACAGTGCAAATGACATTAAAAATTTGTTCACGGAAGTAATAGCAGAAAGCTTCCCAAGCAGGGGAAAGAACTTGACATGCATGTAAGTGAGGCATATAGGAGTCCAACTAGTCATAATCAGAAAAATTCTACAACTAGGCATATAATAGATAAGATTCCAAAAACCCAACAGAAGAACAAAATTCTACAAGCAGTTAGAGAAAAGAAACGAATCACATACAAAGGAAAGCTCATTAGAATCATAGCAGACTTCCCAACATAAACCCTCAAGGCAAGAAGAGCTTGGAGTAATGTATTTTAGGTCCTAAAGGACAACAATCTCCAACCGAGATTGATGTACCTTGAAAAACTATTTTTCAACATCGATGGATAAATAAGACACTTTCATGACAAAGAGCACCTTAGGGACTTCATGAATACCAAACCAGCACTCCAGAAAATTTTAAACAATATCCTAAGAAAAGACAATGAGGATCGCAACCCTAGGAATCCCAGCAGAATGAATTCATGAGGGATGACAAGAAATTAAATGCAAAGGGGGAGAATCCAACAAAAAGAAAAGGTCACAACAAGGATAAGTCAATATATATCACTTATAACCATCAATGTTAATGATCTAAAGTCACCAATCAAAAGAAATAGGCTGGCAGAATGGGTCAAAGAGCAAGATCCAGCAATATGCTGCATATAAGAAACACACTTAATTCAAAAAGAAACTCATAGACTGAAAGTTAAAGGGTGGAAAACAATACTCCATGAGACAGGACCTCCCCCACTAAAAAAAAGCAATAGTAGCTATCCTCTTTGCAGATCACATGGATTTCAAACCAACACTGATTACGAGAGACAAAGAAGGACACTACTGTGGCGGTCCAGCCGTCACAACACGAACATGCCTGAGTCGGGGAGTGAGGATTGAGAAAGGAAAGAACACTCAAGCCTGAGTGGAGACGAAGAGAAGTCTGATTTATTTCACAGAAACAGCTCCTTTTATAGGTTCACATCAACAGGAAGCACCAAGCAACTATTTGTATCTTTTATGCAAAGACCGGATTGTCTGACTCTTTGCAAAGAACATCAAATCTTTGGCTGTCTCCTTGAGTTTCTTCCCTTGCAGCAACAAGTTTAACAAGCAGAGTCCTAGAATGTTACAGATTGTATCAATGCCTTGAGTGTAGAGGTGAAGAAGTTTCCTTTTAAATGTCAAACTCCTAGAGGGCCATGGCCGGGCTCCCACATATCCCCCTTTTTATTATATTTAGAGCAGGGACTTTCCCAGCTCAGCAGAAAGACTGTGCCTGTCTTAGGTGAGAAATGTCCAGAGAAATCCCTTACCCGTCATCAAGCCATGAGAATTCTGATACTCATGCTCTGTCTTAGGTTGGATATTTCTCTACACTTCTCTTACCCGTCTTTGACTACCAGCCTCTGCAGGGGTTAGATCATAGGTTGTGGAGGCTTGACATGTAGATTTCTCTACCTCTATCAACATCTGTAACCCTTGATCTTCATACTAGGACTCATTAATTGTTACAAACATCATCATGTAGAGAGGTTGTCTCAAAACCATCACAGAATGAAAGGAAGTCATCATTTTGAGAATATACAATTGGTCAATTTACAATTAAAACAGCTGTTGTTATATTCATTATCAGTTTCATAAACAATCTCTATATTTCTTACTAATAACATATAAGGAGGATTAACACTAGACATTATCTTTTTCTTTTGTTCTTTGACTTGAGATAACACAGTATTTATGGTGTTTCACATATTAAAAGTCTCTATGTTAAAAACATTTAAATGAAGGCTAGTAACTTTGACATCTGACCATCAACATATTTCTCCCAATACAGCAACAAACTTCCAAATGTTTGAGAAAAACCTGAATTTGTCCACCAAAGTAAAGTCCTGAAAATGAGCTTAAGTCCAAGTGATTAGTCCAAAAACTTTTGAGATGTGTCATTAAACGATCTTTCTTGAGGTATAGTAACATAACACCTCTTCCATAAAATAGTAGTACTGCCTATTTCTGTTTCTTCTCCACACAAAGGTAATGATTGTGGAGGTTACTGTCCCATGATACTGGATGTAGACTTGTCAGGATGATCCACATGACGAACCAATCTCTCTGGTAACCATCGAGCTCCATCATGTTCCTGTGAGAAAACACAAACATATCCTCGGCCGCATATTAAAATGGGGTCAGGTCCATACCATTGACCAGTTAAGGGATCTCTCCATTTTACCAAGGTATATGGAGAACCTTGTGGATGCCAGAATCTTTCTGCTGCTGAATGGCCATGCTTATCAATTTGCAAAAAATTTAAAATATAGGTAGCATGATTTAAGTAATTTCTGGGTGAGGAGGGATATAACTCCCCCTTTTTTATTTTTAGAAGTTGCACTTTTAATGTGCCATGAGCACGTTCAACTATTCCTTGTCCTTGAGGATTATAGGGAATACCTGTAATATGCACAATATGCATTTGTTGGCAGAATAGTTTGAAGGCCTTACTAACATATCCAGAACCATTATCTGTTTTTATTTTTTGAGGTACTCCTAAAATGGAGAAACAATATATATAGTGAGCAATAACATGTTTAGTAGCTTCTCCTGTTTGAGCTGAAGCAAGAATAAATCCTGAAAAAGTGTCAACAACAACATGTACATACCTTTGTTTTCCAAACTCCATTACATGAGTAACATCCATTTGCCATAGTTGATTAGGAAGCAAACCTCGAGGATTAATACCATAATGTGGAACAGAAGAAAATTGAGGGCAAGTGGAGCACTGTTTAACAATTTGTCGGGCAGCTTCTCGAGGAATCTGAAATTGATATCTAAGAGTACGACTACTTTGGTGATGGAGTTGATGAGATTGACGAGCTAAATCAATTTTAGAAAGGGCAATAAATTTTGTGGAAACATCAGCAAGATGATTTCCCAAAGACAATGGACCGGGTAAAACAGTATGTGCTCGAATATGTCCAATAAAACAAGGAAGAGAACGAGCATGAATATAATTTTGTACTTGAATAAAAAGTTGTTGAATCTCTAAATTACTGGTATTAATACAGGCCACAGTTTCTAAAGAAGGAAGGGCTTTAGCCAAATACTGACTATCAGTATATAGATTAAAAGAAACATGGGCAAATTCCTGAAAAACAAAAAGAATGGCATGCAATTCAACTACTTGTGCCGAAGTGGCAGGTGTTGAAAAAACCTTTTCATGACCATCAATAACATAAACAGCTTTTCCATTAGAGGATCCATCAGTGAAAATAACAATGGCATCAGGTATAGGCTTAAATGAAATAATTTTTGGAAAAATGAAGGATTGAAGATTTGCAAATTGTAACAATTTATTAGGTGGATAATGAAATTTAATTTGGCCTGAAAAATATGCAAATGCAATAGCCCAGGAATCACAATTCTGAAACAGCCAATCTAATTGTTTTCCTGTAAATGGAATTACAATAATGGAAGGTTCTAAACCAAAATATTTCCGAGCATTACATCGGATTGATTGAACAAGTTGGGCAACAGCTTCATAATAAGGTTGTAAATTTTTGGCAGGTGAAACAGATAAATGTAACCACAATAAAGGTCCATTTTGCCACAAAACAGCTGTAGGGGAATGTTTGGTTAGAAAAATAAAAGCTTCTAAGGGTTTTTGATAATCAAAATAAAATATCTGTTGATTAGAAATGGCTATTTCCACCTTTTGAAGAGCCAATCGTCCTTCATATGTGAGGGTCCTGAGGGAGGAAGGATCAGGATCCCCTTGCAAGATATCAAATAAAGGTTTTAATTCTCCGGTAGTTAATTTTAAATAGGGACGTATCCAATTTATATCTCCCAATAATTTTTGAAAATCATTCAAAGTTTTCAAATTATCTTTTCGAATCTGTAACTTTTGGGTAAATATTTTTCGAGGATATAGCTGATATCCCAAATATGAAAAAGGAGACTCCTGTTGAATTTTTTCAGGAGCAATAACTAACCCATAATCATTTAAAACCTTTTGTAAATAAACAAATACAGTAAGCAATAATGATTCATCTTCATTTGCTAAGAGAATGTCATCCATATAATGTATCATATAAACAGAAGGATACCTTTGTCTAATACAGGAAAGAGCCTGCGCTACAAACTTTTGACATAGGGTAGGGCTATTTGCCATACCTTGAGGCAAAACTCTCCATTGGTACCTTTGCATAGGTTCCTGGAAATTAATAGAAGGGACACTAAAAGCAAATCGTTTACAATCTGTAGGGGCTAGAGGTATAGTATAAAAACAATCCTTTAAATCAATAACTATTTTAAAAGTATTTCTAGGTATTGCAGAGGCAAGGGGAAGACCAGGTTGTAATGCTCCCATGATTTCCATAGTTTCATTAATCCTTCTTAAATCTTGCAATAATCTCCATTTACCAGACTTTTTCTTTATAACAAAAATTGGTGAATTCCAAGGAGAGACAGACGGTTCAATGTGGCCTTTATCTAATTGTTCCTGCACTAACTGTTGGGCAGCTGTTAATTTCTCACTAGGTAAGGGCCATTGGTCAACCCAAACAGGTTTTTCATCTTTCCAGACTATTGGATCTGCATGGGGTGCAGGCATGTCAATGACCCCTAGGGAAAATATCCCAGGCCTTGTTTAGGAGGATGAGCTGACGGAGTCACAGGAAATTGAATTCCTTGACCTTCCTTTCCTAAACCAACATTAGGCAAAAATCCTTGATCAAACATTTGGTTAGAGACCTTTTGATTAGGGCTATATAAATAAACTCCCATTTGTTGCATGACATCCCTTCCCCATAGATTAACCGGGAGGCCAGGAATAACATATGGTTGAAAAGTCCCACAATGTCCTTCTAAATCACTCCAATTTAATATATCAGTACTTTGTTTAGGATTTCTACTTTGACCAATGCCTTGTAATTGAGAGACAGTCTCCTGCAAAGGCCATGTAGAAGGCCACTGGTCAGCAGTTATAACGGAGACATCAGCACCAGTATCTAATAACCCAGTAAAAGATTTTCCTTGAATTAACAGTTTTATCTCTGGCCTATTGGCTCCA
The DNA here is from genome assembly GCF_012274545.1 of Fukomys damarensis. Classification (NCBI taxonomy): domain Eukaryota; kingdom Metazoa; phylum Chordata; class Mammalia; order Rodentia; family Bathyergidae; genus Fukomys; species Fukomys damarensis. The sequence continues at coordinate 38,587,712 of NW_022900922.1, read as the reverse complement.
ATAGATTGCCATAAGGTCCCTCTCCTGCTAGCATCTCATAAGTTGCATTAAGTTCTCCTTGCTGTCTATTCAGGTGGTTTTGGCCAATTGAATTATAAAATCTTTAGTTACTACTAGTCAAAACTTTTGCAGATCAAAATTAACAGATCTCTTGTAGAATTAGGGTTAAAGGAATGAAAGCTCTTCTTGACTCTAAAACTTTTTATAACAGACTTAAAACCAACAAGCAAGCATAAATACTTTCCATAAACATTCTCTACATACTTAGGTAAAGACAAGATGAACATTCAAAAACCTTTCATGTTAAAAGTACAACTCTTACTTATAGCTTTCCTAATATTTTTTTTATCTCATTTATTATGAACCTTCCATAACAAACTTCAGCTTAAAATGTCCTTTTTCTGCTTTTAGATTATTACATCTTAAAATTTGACTGGCTGCCAATAGAACAGTATTAATCTAAAAGAGCAAGTTAAACCTATAATCACAGTTTAATCATTTGCACAAGAAGTGTTACCAAAACTAGTTTTCACTAACAGCTGACTGTCGCAGAGCAGAAGTTTGAGCAACTCCTAGGCTGGAGCAAAAGAGGCCAAACAATGTAAGACAAAGACTTATGAAAACCAAACCGAAAGAAGAACCAGGGACTCTGTCGGGGAATCTCCTTAATCTCCTCTTCCGAAACCAGTACCAGAAGAACACTCTCGACCAGAGGGTCTTGAGGAGGGGAAAAAAATCAACCTCCCTCCCCATAAACAGAGAGACAAAGTTCCTACCAGAAGGGCAAAGGACCTCTCCGGCCCCTGCTGTGGGGAGTCCACTAGCACGTCTGCCTGGACCTCCCTCCCTGCCTCCAAAATGATCCGGATCACAAATTACCAATTCAGACATTAGCAGGAAAAGAAAGACACTGAAGCAAAGAAAAGGAAACCAAGGACAAACTATTTCTACAAATTCTAATAAATTACACAATTGCTGGTGCCCTACTCTAGCACCACTGACACACAATAAATCTTTAAGCACATATACAAAAAGCATGCAACTCTTGCCTGCTCCCATTTTTAATATTTACAAGAAAACTCACCGCTCCTCTTTTTGCCTTCCTTTTGAAGGTCCTCTTTTTTCTTTTTGTCGAGATCTCCTTTTATTCTTCATCCAGCGGTGTCCTTCACTGAATCCCTCGATACTCAGGTCCCTGTTCTTCAAGTTCTTGTTCTTCAGGTCCCTGTTCTTCAGGTCCCTGTTCGGGCGCCACTTGTGGCGGTCCAGCCGTCACAACACGAACATGCCTGAGTCGGGGAGTGAGGATTGAGAAAGGAAAGAACACTCAAGCCTGAGTGGAGACGAAGAGAAGTCTGATTTATTTCACAGAAACAGCTCCTTTTATAGGTTCACATCAACAGGAAGCACCAAGCAACTATTTGTATCTTTTATGCAAAGACCGGATTGTCTGACTCTTTGCAAAGAACATCAAATCTTTGGCTGTCTCCTTGAGTTTCTTCCCTTGCAGCAACAAGTTTAACAAGCAGAGTCCTAGAATGTTACAGATTGTATCAATGCCTTGAGTGTAGAGGTGAAGAAGTTTCCTTTTAAATGTCAAACTCCTAGAGGGCCATGGCAGGGCTCCCACACACTACATCTTTGTGAAGAGGACAATCCAAGAGGAAGAGATGGCAAACATAAATATATATGCACCAAATACTAGTGCACCCAATTGTACTAACAGACATGAAAAATGAAACAAGCACTAACACAATAGTAATGGGGGATCTCAATAACCCACTGTCACAAATAGATAGATCAACTAGACAGAAAATAAAAAACAAAATACTAGAATTCAATCAAACTCTTGAACAAATGAACTTAACAGATGTTTACAGAGTGTTGCACTCCGGGGCCAGGGATTTAGCTCAGTGGTTCAGTGGCCTGCCTTGCAAGCGCAAGGACCTGAGTTCAATCCCTGGTACCCAAAAAAAAAAAAAAAAAAAAAAAAAACCAGAGTGTTCCATTCCACAAAATCAGAATACACATTCTTTTCTGCTGCATATGAGTCATTTTCTAAAATAGACCACATACTTGCTCATAGAACATGTCTAAGTAAGTGCAAAGGAACTGAAGTGATTCCCTGTATATTATTAGAACTTAATGTGGTAAAATTGGAGATCAATAGCAAAAGAAACTGCAAGAATTTCACAAACTCATGGAAATTAAACAACACACTCCTGAATAACTAATGAGTTACAGAGGATATTAAAGAAGAAATCACACAGTTCCTGCAATTAAATGAAAATGACAATAAAACATATCAAATCTATGGGACACAATGAAAGCAGTCTTATGAAGGAAATTCATAGCACTGAATATGCATATTAGGAAAAATGAAAGCAGTCTTATGAAGGAAATTCATAGCACTGAATATGCATATTAGGAAAGCAGCACAAGTGCAATTAAACAACCTGATGCAGAAATTTCTAGAAAAAGAAGAGCAGGACAAACCCCAAACTCATACAAGGGAGGAAATTAAAAAGATCAGATTAGAAATCGATGCAATGGAGACTAAAAGAATGATAAAAATCAAAGCCAAGAGTTGCCTCTTTGAAAGAATAAGCAAAATTAACAAACCCTTAGCCAAACTTATCAAAAAAAAGGAAAGAAAAGGCCCAAGCCCATGGAATTAGAAATGAAAAAGGTGCAATTACAAAGGACCCAGCAGGAATCCAGAGAATCATCAATACCTACTTTGAGAAACTTTATACCAATAAGATGGAAGATACAGATGAAATGGACAGATTCCTAGATTTGTATGAATTACCAAAGTTGAACAAAGATGACCTAAAATTTCTAAAGAACCCAATATCAATCAATGAAATTGAAAATGTAATTAAAAACTTACCAATTAAGAAAATCCTGGGTGCTGAAGGCTTCACTCCTGAATTCTTCATACCATTTAGAGAGGAACTACTGTCACTACTGTTTACAACTTTTCAATGAAATTAAAAGGGAAGTCATACTCCCAAATTAAATTCTGGAAGCAAGCATCACTTTGATCCCCAAAACAGAGAAAGACCCAACTGAAAGAGAACTATAGACCATAGATGCAAAAATCCTTAATAAGATACTGGTAAATAGAATGCAGAAGATCATCAAGAAGATCATACACCCTGACCAAGTGGGACTCATCCCAAAGATGCAGGGATGTTTCAACATATGCAAATCAATAAATGTACTAACTATATTAATAGAGCCAAGGATAAGAACCATATGATCATCTCAATAGATGCAGAAAAAGTATTCAACAAAATCCAACACACATTCATGATAAAAACCCTACAGAAAATTGAAATAGATTGTCTCTACCTCAATCTGATAAAAGCCATATATGAAAAACCAACAGCCAATATCACACTAAATAGTCAAAAACTGAAATCCTTCACACTAAAGTCAGGAACAAGACAAGGATGTCCACTATCACCACTCCTGTTCAATATAGTTTTGGAAACATTAGCCACAGCAATTAGACAAGAGAAATAAATAAAAAGGATAAAGATAGGTAATGAAGATGTCAGATTGTCATTATTTGCAGGTGACCTGATACTGTATATAGAAGACCCCAAGAACTCCACCAAAAACCTTCTAGACTTAATAACCAAATTCAGTAAAGCAGCTGGATGCAAGGTTAATACACAGAAATCAATAGCTTTTCTGTTCTCAGAAAATAGACTCACTGAGAGAGAAATAGGACAATCATTTCCTTTTACAATAGCATCAAAAAATTTAAATACATAGGAATTAACCTAACAAAAGAAATCGAAGACCTCTACTGTGAAAACTACAGCACTCTGAAAAAGATTGATGAGGATGTCAGAAAATGGAAAAACACCCCTTGTTCCTGGGTAGGAAGAATCATTATAGTGAAAATGCCCATACTTCCACAACTGGTATATAGATTCAATGCAATCCCAATTGAAATCCCAGCAGCCTACTTCACAGACCTTGAGAAAACAATCCAAAAATTCATTTGGAACAAGAAGAGACCTAGAATAGCAAAAGCAATTTTAGCCAATAAAAAGAAGTTAGGGGGTATTACAACCCCCAACTTGAAATTATACTACAAAGCTACTGTGATAAAGACAGCATGGCACCAGCAAAGAAACAGATCTGAGGACCAGTGGAACAGATTAGAAGATGCAGAAACAAGTCCAGACATACTCAGCCACCTCATCTTTGACAAAGGAGCCAGACACCCACACTGGAGGAAAGATAGCCTCTTTAATAAATGGTGCTGGAAAAACTGGGTTTCAACTTGCCAAAGATTAGTACTAGACCTATATCTCTCACCATGCACTAAACTAAAATAAAAATAAATTGAAAATCTAAATATTAAAACAGAAACACTAAAACAGCTGGAAGAGAGGTTAGGTAGAACTTTGAAGACATTGATATAGGAAATGATTTTATGTACCAAATCTCAGGCGCTCGTGAGCTATCACAAACGATCAACAGTGGGATGCTTTCTTATTAAAAAGCTTCTTCACAGCAAGAGAAATGACCAACAGTGTGAAGAGACAACCCAAAATGTGGGAAAAATTTTCACCAGCTGTTCCTCAGACAAAGGGCTACTATCTAGAATATATAAAGAACTAAAAAAAATCAGACCTCCCAAATTTAAAAACCCAATAGAAAAATTGGCATCTGAAATGAACAGACGTTTCTCAGACAAAGAAGTAGAACTAGCAAATTGACATATGAAAAAATGTTCAACATCACTGGTCATTCGAGAGATACAAATGAAAACAAGGCTGAGATTTCCCCTCACCTCAGAAAGAATGGCTGCTATCATGAAATCAACCCATGACAAATGCTGGTGCCGCTGTGGGGAAAGAGGAACACTGCTCCATTGCTGGTGGGAGTGTAGACTGGTGCAAACACTGTGAAAAGCAGTATAGAGATACCTCAGAGAACTAGGATTGGAAGTCCCATTTGACCCAGCTATTTCCCTCATGGGTATCTTCCCAAAACAATTAAAAGAATCATACCACAGTGATACATGTGCACCCATGTTCATAGCAGCACAATTTGTAATAGCAAAAACTTGGAAGCAAATTGCTGATCAATGGGAGATTGGATAAAGAAAATGTGTTTTTTAAAAATAAAATAGAATACTACTCAGCCACAAAAATTGAGAAATTAGAGACATTTATAGCTAAATGGATGCACATTAAGGTGATACGCTCAAGTGATATAAATTGAACACACATGTGTACATACCAAATAGTTTCTCTAGTGTGAGAAACTCAAAGTGTCTATAAGGACTAAAAGGTATAATAGATAATGTGAAATATGAAGAAAAGGAACAAAGAGGAAAGGGAAATAGGAGGGGTAGGGAAAAGGAAAGAAGGGAATGGAATTAATATGAGAAAATTAAAAAAATGGAAACAAAAATCTTTGTAGATAGGGAGGGAGGGGTTACAGGGAGGGAAGGGTAATGGGGAAAAATAAGAACCAAGATTGTTTATGCAAACATACATATTTCCAATAATGAATGTCATTACATTGCATACATTAAATGTACCAATAAAATTAACTATATGTATGTATATATACATATATATGAGAACGTCAAATTAAACAGAATTTGGGCATTCAAAAGGAGAGAAAATCTACAATGTTCATGCATATTAAAGTAGAGAAATGCACCATAACTGAAACACTCAAATTTTATAAAAGATAATAATGCTGATAGGTTCCTAGTTCAAATGTAATTTCAGGCTGAGAGAAACAAAAGATTTGATAGAACTTTGAAAGGCTCCTGCATCTTCCTAATGCCTTGAAGAAGGCAAGAGGAAAACCTTGTGCAGTGACTCATCCCAGAGCTGTCTGATCCTATAAGATCACAGGGTCAGAGATGCCTGAGCATTTCTAGAAGACACATTTTTCCTGGAGCTCATGTGCTTCTCTTTTTGGCCTATGATGCTTACCTTTTAAAGATCCAAATAATACAGAAAATCTTAAGGCTCTAAGACCCTCTCAACTGCTCTATTATTGAGCTTCAGAATTTAGACTTGGAAGAGAAAGTTTACTTGGCTGTGTGCATAAATGAAAGCCTTGTCAGGTCTGCTCACCTTGGTGTCTGTGAGGTAGATAGGTCTGGGTTGGTCCTTCTGGTGAAGGGAGGCTCCCTAGATCACATCTTACATTTGTGACTCCATGATTTATATGGTTCTTGGATTCCATAGTGTCACCAAGAGTTCATTTCATAGTTGTCATCTCCAGCCTGGGAGAAAGAAACCTTCCATGCCCCTCAGTCCCTCATGTGCAACTTTTCCTCTCCACCTGTAATTACTGTATTTGTTTGCTCAGAAGTTTTCCCAGGCTCAGTTAGGGCTTACTGATTTAATAGGAAGGGTATGCACCGAGAAAGTGAACAGCTCGCGGAGTTTCTGTGTCTGGAGTGTCCAGTTGATCAGAACTGTGCTCCAGCTGTGAATCAGGTGGGGACAGGCTTCTGGGATACAGAATAAGCCACTTTCCTTTCCCCTCAAGTACTTCTTTGTACACAGAAAAACAATACATATGATCAGCACAGGTGACTCTGCTTTTTTTCCAACCATGTACAAGGGCAGGACAAGAGTTAGCTTGCTCTACTGAGCACATCTGTGTTCAGGGTCTTTGTCACAAGCAGCTCCTTCATTCTACCTCTATTAAGAAACAAAGCAGATGGACACCTATTTGGAAAAAAATCATTCTATCTCCAACACCTGTGTCCTCGCTTTGCGAAGGTGCAACTGATAACAAGTACAGATTAGAATACATGTGCCATAAGTGAAAGATTGTCCCTTTGTGATAAGTACTAATTCATCCCACTGAGGAAATCAGGGCACTGGACTTGAGCAAGTTCCTCAGTGACACAAGCATGGTGAACTGGAAATACACAAGGAAAAGTTTCCCAGATGCAAAAAAATAAGGTTCAGTGTTTTTCCCTCCCTCCCTCAATCCTTCCCTTCCTTCCTCACCCCACCCCATCTTATTTGAGTGTTTGATAAAGAAATCAGTAGCCACAATACTTACCTTACCCTTCAAGGTGTGTGGACATCTTTTTAATCTAAATGATAATACTGGTTTTGAATCCCTGGAATGTTTTGCTCAAGCCTCTGACCCCTTTTTGAAATGTGGTCATCAGGGAAAATTGTCCTGTATCTACCAGTTTCTCTGGGAATGGAGGAGTCTAAGTTCATTAAGTGCTCTGTTCCAGGGTGCTAAATTTTACTCTGTAATTATCATGAGATTTTAACGTTTGTTTTTTTTTTTCTTTCAATAAAGGCAATATAGTAACACGGAGAACCACCTGAATCTCCTAGCAAATGGCAGGTGACAAATGTGGTAGACAAGTCCTCTCCCTGGGCCTTCACTTACAGGTGATCTTGAGAATGTGTATTAATTCTCTGTTAGAGAGTAGTTGGCAAAGTGTCTCTCTCATCTTCCATGGTGTCTTTGCTCTCCTTCCTTTGCTGTGAAGAAACTTTTTAACTTGATGGAATCTCATTTCTCAATTTTTGCCATTATTTCCTGGACTATGAAAGTCCTATCCATTAGGTTTTTGCCAATGCCTATATCTTGAAGTGTTCCCCCTTATGTTTTTACCTAACAGTTTTGGTTTCAAATCTCATAGTGAATCCCTTGATCCATTTTGAATTGAGTTTTGTACAGAATGAGACATCAGGATCCATAGTCCACATATAGATATCCAGCAGCTTTCGGTATCAGTATCTTCCTAGATGACACAGGCTGGGAGATCCCATGTGGATCCCATGAAGAGGGTGGCCCAGGGTCTCTCCATCTGCACCAGCGCTCTCCTCACAGAGGTCCAGGTCATCACTATCAGTCCCGGACACTCCAGATGGAGGAGGCTCGAGCCCAGGGCTGCATGGCCTGTGCTTCTCTCGTGTATTTTTCTGAGAATTCTCAATGACTGGGTAAGTGTGAATTTTCTCCTTTACAAGCAGCAGCAGAAACTTGCCACAAATTGGTGTGAGTGACATTGATTGGATTTTCTGGCAGAAAATCAGACGAGAGGATAGATTTTTCTCACTTGCCTGGTCCTACGGGATGACACTGCTGAGGGCCTCATGGGTGGGTCCAGTGGCCAATGCATTTATTCTGCACAATCACCACATTTACAGAGCTCCAAGCTTTCATGAAGAACTCCCTCTGAGATCCAAGCCACCCAAAGCATTCTCTTTCTGATGCTCCGTACATTTCTTTTATTAAACAGATTATTTTTTCTCAACCTTTAGAATGCTTCTTGGAGAACAATTCCATATGAATATTGAAGTATTTCTAGCTTCAGCTCTGTGACTGTCAGCCCATTTGTAGTGCATAATAAAATATTCACAAGTATTCTATATCTAGTGCTTTAAAAGAAATAAATGTTCCTTTTTGAACCAGGAAATCTGGTTTTCAACTTTCATTTGCTTGTACCTACATCATACACAATGTAACTTCTCTGTGTCTGAATTTTACCACTGAAACATAATGGAATGAAGACCTCTCCCACTTCCCAGGCTGATTTTTCCCTCAGGGCTCTAGCATCTCAGCCTCTGTGATGGGCCAGGTGCCCGCTCGGTGACGAGGACACAGTCACCCAGCACACAGGGGAAGACAGGGACCAGGCCCGCCTCTGAGGCAGCTCCGCCCGTCTCACACAACTGGAAAAGTGTGCTATTGTTACCCCTCATCTCAGGCCTGAGTCCAACTTTAGTTTCATCGCTTTGCATGGGACTGGAAGGGTCCTCTCTGAGGCTTGCATGCCTGGCAGACAGAAGGGCCATCTTGGGTAGACACGAATCAGAGAGCTGCACACGGATTTCATGGCAGGGTTAGTTTGTCGGGAGGTGGTGTAGGCCAGGAGTGTGTGAGCCCAATGTGTGTAGGCACAGCAAGGGGCTTGGTCCTGTCCAGGCCTGGTGGGAAGGGAAAGGAAAGCAGGGTCCCGGGAAGGCTGTCACTCCTTAGTCTATTCCTTTGTTTAAAGAAGGCTCTGAGAAGGAAGGGAGCGACTTGTTCTGTGCTTCAGAAGCTGATGTGTGCTCTGCTAGCAGCGTGGAACTTGGGGGAGGTAAGGGGAGTTCTGGTGAAATGGGAGAACTGAGCCAGAACAACTCAGGTAGCAGTTTCCTTTCTCACTGCACGTCCTCCCTAGAAAACTAATTACACTACACTCCAGTGAGGCCTGAGATAACTTCTGAGCTAAACAGATGTGGTAATTGTGGAGGGAGAGGGGAAGCTGTCCCCAAGGGAGGAGATGCTCAGTGGGTTTCTTCCCCTGACAGGTGACACCAGTGAGCTCTGCAGTCCTGGTGACAGTTTCTAGTGGCCAGGCGCTCAGCAGTGCTGAAGGGACAAATGTAACCAGAGCTGAACCTGGCCAGCACAATTGACCTGGAGTCGTGTGCAGCACTCTGCCAAGGTGAGCAGACCCGAGCGGCCTTTCATATACTCCCCTGTGCCAGGTCCGTTTCTTACGAAACCTTCATCTCTGTGTGCCTGATGGAGGAAGTGGAAGAGGGGGCCCTGAGCCAAGAACCTTCCCTGATCTTCTGCCACCTGAAGCTCCGTCCCTGGGCTCAGAGAGATGACAGGGCCCAGTCCCAGCGGGTATCGCCCCCAGAATGCTTGAGCCCCTGTCCCTGAATTCAGGGGCTGCTGTCACCCCAGAGCTGAGTGCTGGGTCTGGGCATGAGATCCTCACCTGGGTCTCGAAATATTAGAGTAACAGAAAGGGTCTCCAGCCAACCAGGGAGAATGGTTTCCTTCTCCACCTAATTTCCCAGCATTATGACCCTGAAGGCAATTTTAGCTTTTACAAACTATGTTTACATACTATGTTTCCTGATTTTGAATGCATGGCACCTCTTTATTTTCCATTATGTTGTCCACTGTGTGCCTTTGTCTGTAACATGAAGGTGTCTGTCTGTACTCTTCGGTTATGCTTCCCTATTTTAACACATGATGTTATACTCTAAGCAAAAGCCAACTTCATTCTCATGCACCCATGCCTACTAACAGGATGGAAATTATCCTTTGATTTTGAGAATCCATACTATAAATTTCCCAAGCTGAAAGTTTGTATAAACTGAGGTGACTGACTTTAATTTTTATCTCAATGTCCTGTAGCAATAAGCAACAGTCCCGTTACTTGAGTAGGGAAACAGTGGGGCTGTGGGCCTTTCCCTGCCTCATGCATGGGGGAAGGATCTGGATGGGGCATTCACAGCACCCGAGCCTAGCCTGTCTTCCACATAGTGTGATGCTTCCCATGCCAAGTTGGAGAAGTGCCTTCCCAGTTCTCATGTTTCTCATTTTATTTGGTCGGAGAATAAAAAAGTGCCTTTTGAGGGGGTTTAGAGATTGATTTCAAATCTGTTTCAGGTTACTGGAGCTTCTAAACATTGTGGAGAGATTTGCACAATGAGAATCTAGAAAGAGATGAGGAAAAGAGTTCTGGTGAGAACATCAGGGTTTTCATCTATTTTGAGTGTGATCATTTTTAATAGCGTGCAATCCCTGACTGAACTTTAAACAACTTGCAGTCTAGATGGATTACTTAATCTGCTGGCTTGCAGTTTGTAGCTCAGTCTATCATGTTTGAGTATCTGGGATGGTGCACAGCTTTCTTTAATAATTGCTGTTTGCATTATGTCCCATTTTTCAAAGGAGGAAAATAATTGGAGGGCAATAACTCTCTAATAATATCTCTAATACCATGAACTAATTGAGGTCAGTACTGGGTACAAGTCTATAATAGTGCAGTTCATGGAGAATGGATTTTTCAGATTAAAAAAAACCCTCTGAAGCTATCCTTTAATATTTAGTAGTAAGCAGATGGGAGGCTTATAGAAAAGTATTTCAAGGAAATGAAACACATGCAATTCACTGATGATAAGTCAGACATCTTTGTTTAATTAATTCTGGAAATGATCTGGTTTGCCATAAGTTTCAGGGTAGGATATGAGAATGGAGAATTGAGAGAGGAAAGAGGAAAATCCCAGGCACGACTGAATTTGACACCAGCTTAGACTGATAGCAACCAAAGCAGCCTGCTGTTAACAGGTTTGGAAAAGTTGCACGGAGCCCTCAGGCTGCAAGGTGAACTGGCATCACGCCTCTGGCCAGGCCAGGCAGAGACTGCGGACACCATCAGTTCGCCCTACTGAGGGATTTATTTTTGCACTAATGATGTTGCAGCCTCTGATGCTACATGTCCACGTTATTTGGAACCCCTCATCCATAAATTGCCCTCATTTGAAGATAGCACACAGCACCTAACTACTCCCCTCCCCTCCTAATCTACCTTAATAAATACCAATAGATCCAGAACTGATCCAGGCTTCCTTTAGTAGCCCTAGTTGTACCATGAACCTTGACCTCTTCTAAGACTCTTGTAGAGAAGCATATTGTGGCGCATCTTCTGTTCAGCCAGTAACCTATGCTTTATTTATTCATTTATTTTTGGTGCTCTAGTTTGAATTTATTTACAACTATATAGAATTCTCACTTATATACGTTAACTCTATCATATATCTTGTACGTGGTGTGAGAGAATTTTTCTTGGCTAAAAGGAAATGTAGAACAAATAACAGCAGGGCACAGGTTGGACTGGCCTGCTAGGGGACCCGATGTGGGTATAGCCAGGTGGCACATATATTGTTTCAATAAAAACTCCTTAATTATATACTGTATCAGGGATTTGATGCAGTTAGACTTGACATTAAGTGCTAAAAAAATAAAAAATAAAACCAAATAAGTATTTAGATGGAGTGATATTAAAGAGTTAGCTTGGGATTTAAGAATACAGAAATCTTAAGAGTTAAGTGTCAAAAATGTAACACTTGGAAGGACATAAAAATGCAAGAAATTGTACTCAAAGAAAGAATGGGGTATTTAACAAAATTAGCAACTGTACAACAGATTGAATGCAGACACACTAATGTGATACTGAAGAGCGACACCTCAGGATTTCACAGGGGCTGTGTGTGGGGTGTGCAGTGCAGACCAGTTAAATATGAGCCTCCAGTTTTGAATCCGATGAGAGGAAGACATAGGTCTTGGAATCAAACAAGGAGAATGTGAACACAGAAAGATTTGAAAAAGTAGGTTCATTTTACTAAGATGAAGCTCAAAAGTGAGTGGAAAATTCAGTTTTTTTGGAATACTAGTCCTGAAGGTGGATTGAGAGAACATAGAAAATAGCAACAAAAATGACACAGAAAAAGGAATAGGGTGCTAGAACAAAAAATCTTCCATACTACATGTATCACTACTGTGTTTCCTGTGCCCCTAAAGAGCTATAATATGAAATTTTTTTTTCAGTTATCTAGCATCATTACTGATATTTCTTCAAAAGTGTATTTGCCAGTTCCAAGTTTTCTGTCCATGAAGATAGAAATGGATTACAACCTTGCCAACAGAACTGTTTATGTTTTTCTAGCTGGACATAGCCTTGTATGGAACATTTCTATTTTTGTGAATAATATGTACAGTGTTAGAGGAGGTATCAAAACCAAATCAATACACCTTATTATTATCCATTTGGCTTTTACAAACATCATAATGCTTGTTTCCAAAGGAGTGCCAAAGATAATACCAGCTTTTGGTGTGAGAAACTTCCTAGATGACACAGGCTGCAAGATTGTGGCTTATCTGGAGAGGGTGGCCCGGGGCCTGTCCATCTGCACCAGTGCTCTCCTCACAGTGGTCCAGGCTGCCGCCATTAGTCCCAGACACTCCAGGTGGAGGAGGCTCAAGCCCAGGGCTTCATGGCAGGTCTTTCCCCTGCTTCTCTTTTTTTGGATTCTCAATTCCTTGATAGACATAAATTTAGTATATTCCATCACAAATATCAGCATGAACATATCACAACTTAGGAAGAGTGACACCTACTGTTTTTATCTACGAGGAAGACAGAAAATGAAATGGCTTTTTCTCACTGTCATGGTCCTACGAGATGCTGTGTTTCAGGGCTTCATGGGTGGAGCCAGTGGCTACATGGTGTTTCTTCTCCACAAGCACCACCAGCGTGTTCTCCACCTGCAGAGCTGCAAGCTCCTCTACAAAACTCCTCCTGAGATCAAAGCAGCTCAAAGTGTTCTTCTTCTGATGCTCTGTTTTCTTTTCTTTTATTGGATAGATTGCGTTCTTGCCCTATACATAAGCTTTGAGAATCATTCCATGGTAATAAATATTCGAGAATTTCTGACCATTGGTTATGCAATTCTTAGTCCTTTTGTATTGATTCACAGAAAAGGACACCTGGCTAATTGCCGGCATGCTCATTAGGATGTAAAGATTCTAAAAGTTCATCTCTTCACTGTTGAGTTTTCTTTTTCATTGACTAACTTGGTAAGAGCTCTTGATTTTATTATGGTGTGTTTGAAAATAATTTCATCAATACATATATAGTTTTATTCTTGAACATAGGTCATATTAAACTGTAGCCTTGGTTTTGCACAGAGATCACAGAAAATCGGAGGGATGAAAAACTCCCACTCTCCACTCTGCCACCCTGAAGATGTAGCTTTAACTATTTGTGATCCTAGTCTTTCGCTACCATAGTTTATTAAAAAGGAACTGCAAAACAATGAGATACATTTTATTAGTTGCTACTGCACCTAGCTTTTTGGCTCAGGACTTCATTTTCTCACTCTGTATTATAGATACATTTTTGTTTATGAAAACTGAAGGGACAAATCTTTTTTATTCTATTAAGTTTATTGGTACATTTTAGGTATACATTATGATCACATTTATTATTGGAAATTTTTACTTGTACATGATATATCTAGTTTGTTGTGTTTTCATTATTCCCTTTCCTTTACTTCCACCCCTCCATCCCTCCCTATTTACAAAAAAAAAAAGTTTCTGTTTTTTTTCTTCTCTTTTCATTTTGTTTCCTGAAATGAAAAATCTTGTAAAATTTTGCATTCATTATTCCATAGGCACAACTTAAATATCAGTCAAAGGAGCTTTTTTGTCTCTTTAAAAATATCCATAAATACTCTTTTCAAGAAAGGGAATTTATAGAATATATGCAAGAATGGAAAGTTCCATATATGTTTGTATGGAGTATCATATGGTATAATTTTAATCAATAGAAGGGCAAAATTTCAGTGATGTATATTCACTCAGTGAAAAATATATAATTTGATGTCATTTACATGAAGCTTCTGTGGAGGAGTAAAAGAGAAACTGTGTGTATTTGAGGATCTGGATAAATAAGTGCGTGATACAAAAAAATTTTATTCTCACTATGTTCCCTGAGTTGATCAATAAGATGAATAAATACATTGTGTTTGAATATAATTTGTGAGTTGATTCTAGATATTACTTATCAATGCCTGGCTCTGTCCATGGTCCTACCATTTTCCTTACCTTCAAAGAGCTTGAAAACAGTAAGTTCTACAAGGACATAAATAAATAATTTGGTTCTTGAGCTTGGGATTTAGCTTAGTGGTTCCGCTGCTTACCTTTCAAGCACAAGGACCTGAGTTCTATCCGTGGTACCAAAAAAAATTTTTTTTGGTTCTTAATTTCTTTAAACTGCAACTATTTGAACATCTGGGTAGAATGCATGGTGTAATAATCAGATGTGTGATGAATATTTGAAAAATACTTCATCTTAGTTAACTTATTATGTAGGGATGAAGCACAGAAATTTAGAATTGACCCAGGCAGGCTGACACACCATTTTGGATAAACGTTTCCACTCTATCTCCTCGTTGCTTCTGTAAGCATTTGGGGTCATCATTGTCATGCGTAACAGTGATGAATGCCTGATTCTTTTCACTGTGTTTGTGCCATATACATACAACCTTCAAAGAAGTCATGCTTTAATGATTCAGTATTACTTGTAAAAGTGCTTCTCTTCCTAATATATTTGTAGCTTGCCTGATGGCATGTGGTACACTATTTATTTTATCTTGTCAGTGTCCTGGTGAGAGCCTTTTTCTACTTGGGGCCATTAGCCTTGTTTATTGATTTGGCTGGATGAAAGATGCCTCAGAAAACAGTAAAGCAAACTTCTGGGTGTGACTCTTGGAGAATTTCCAAAGATAGTGGGCATGTGGGCCATCAAATCAAGGTGGGGGAATCCTACCATGGTCTTTCCCTTTAACTTGAAGATTCTGGTTTGATAGGATAGTGATACAGCCTTTTCCATTCTGCTTAACTAGAGCATCAACTGATTCAAAATGCTTAATGAAGTCCTGACATACTGTTTCTCAAATGGCTCCCTGCTCTGTAAGCAGAGACATCAAATGGAGGAACATGGCTAAGGGAGTCCATGGAGAGGGACTCCATCCTGATCTCCTGAGAGTTTTAAAGATCTAAGTAGAGTCATCAAGTGGCTCAATGCTCATCTTCCTAAGGAGTTAGTGGGCCCCAGTATGGAGACAAATCACCTCAGTAGAGCTTTCTTCTATACTTCTATGAAAGACAGCAGCATCTTCCCAGATTCAGAGACCTGTATCTAGTGAAAATTGAGTCTCAAAAGGGATACTTTGTTGCTCAGTTGAGGTCTCTTCCTTCTTTCTGCATGGCATGCTATCTGAAGGACCTGAAGCCTAGATAGTTCTCTCTGTAGGATCAAAGAGGAGCCAGGGGAAATGTCATGACCAATGCCCCTCAGTTTACAGGGACTTCACCACTACATCAGTGGAAAAGGTTTGACCCTGACAATTAAAAAAAAGGAAGAGATTATCTACTATTACAATGCAGATTGGGTTCAGTAAGAACTAGGAAATGGCGCAATGTGTGCACAGGATGGCAGTTTAAATTATGGAAGTATTTCTCTGTGCAATAATTTCTGCTTAAATCATAGAAGATGGAGTGAAATCTCTGATGTTCAGGCTTCTGTGCACCTCTTCTCAGGAAAACCCCAGAATCTATGGTATTTAGACTGGCCCCCTAAAAGAGAGAGGTACCTTTGCTGATCCTGACCTTGGATCCCCACCTATTGCTCAGGGGGATATGAGTCTTTCCAATTGGTTTAATGAAGACAAGTACACTGGCAATTCTCATTGTGCTCTTCTTGTAATCCTCAGGCCAAGAAATCAGTCCCATCCTCTCCAAATAAAAAAATAGGATAGGTCCATCTTCCAGGGAGGAAGTGGCACTGGAGGGATGTCATTTCATCATTCAATTGGGCCCAGATATTTGGCATAAATTACCATAACTTCAGGTGGGTCCACAGACATCTATGAACCAATACTTGGACACAACATTTTCTGTGTTCAATAATCAAGATCCAAAAAGAGTCAAAAGAAATAGGTTAAAAATTTAGCTGATTATAGCTGTCCTGATTGGCAATGCATTACAATCATATAGATTTTCTAATGGAAAACCCCATGGACAACTGAAGTTCTTGTATTAAGTGTCAGAAGGCTGAACATGCAAGTGCACCAAGCCACTTCTCAGGTCCTGCTCTGAGTCAGAGGCAGCCAGTGTGCCTGACTCATGGCACTGGAGCACTAACTGTTCCTGCTCCCAAAGAAAGGTGAAGCCAAGCAACATTCTTGATTTCTGCTCTAAAGAGGCCCAAATGAAACTACAGTAATTCTTTACACAGATATTACCATCTCCTCCGAGGAACCCTGGGTGACACTGGAAACCATTGCTGAGCCAATTCAATTGCTCCTTTCCATTTTGACTTGCTACTCTGGAAAACCTCTCTCTAGAATTTATAGCCACAGTTGGTGTTGAGGGGAATCCTAGTCAGATTTACTTTTCTCCTGTAAATTGAAGGCCAAATGTTTAATTATGAGCTTTTAATTGTCCAACAATGTCTCATTCCCTTGCTAAGAAGAGTTTAACAGCCATGTTGTGGCAATTATCAAATTATTACAAAGGCCAAAACCAATTTTGCCTGTTGGGTTTATGCCAGCCTGTATGATCTAATTAGCCAACAAATGAATCCTACTGCATGGCATAAGATACCTGACTTAAGAAAACCTTCTTCTAGATATCAGAAAAGGAGAAATTGCTTTGGGTGTCTCAATCCTAGGCTACTTTTCAGAAAGTCAGATGGAGTGGCTTCTGGATGGCTGTGCTGCCTGAGGTCTGTGGCAGGTACAGTTATGCTGAAAGGGGAAGCATTAGGATAGAAAATACAAGTCCTGACTCTCATGACTTCAGAGTGATTTTTGAGACTAAAGGTTAACAGAGGAATGTCTTGGCAAGTATCAGGTTATGTATGCTCTTAGACAAATCTGAGATTGTTATAAAAACCAGAACTACACTCAATCCTGCTTCTCTGATGCATACAGGTCCAGAAATTAGCTAGTGTTGGGAACAAGTGATCTTCCAGAAAGATACAAGTACAGGAAATCAGTAACCTGGCTCTCCAAGACCTTGAACAGTTGTGGGTCATTGATGAATGTACGTTTGTCCAAGAAGGACATCAAAAGTCAGGTTATGCTGTTGTTGGTTCACACTGATTCACTGAGGCCAAATTTCCTGATAGTCCACTGCTGAAAGAGCAGAACTCATATCTCTCACTTGGGTATCAATATGAAGGAAAGGCAGGATGTTATATATCTCTACAGATTCCAATTATGCCTTTCTGATGCTACATGGCTATGCAGCAATCTGCAAAGAAGGAGCTTGCTGACTAATAAGCAATCGTCTATAAAACACAAGCAGGAAATTCTGCATCTCTCAGAGGCAGTCCATTTTCCCAAGCAAGTCACTGTTATTCACTGCAAGGCCCCACAGAGATGTGTCCAATGTCTTTTTTGGAAATCAAAAGGCTGATAAGGAGGAAAGAAGGGAAGCCCTACAACCCATCAAGACCCTAGCCTTATTTCCAATGCCTGAGAAACTATTCTGCTCCTTCCTCAAGGGATGCAGTGACAAGCTATTAAAATTCTACATGGGAAATGGTTACTAGAATTCTCACAGGACTAAACAGAAAACTATTCCTGAGAACCACTTGAAGACCTGAGGCTTCTCTTCAGATAGTAAGATTGCTCCAGGTATAGATTAGGATCACTAATGATCCTAAGCCACTACAGGTATAATGGGCAACTATATAGAGGCTTTCATTTTTAATTAGCTCCATTAAATGTGTAATCTTGTTGAAGTTATTTTCAAGCTTTCAATAATTTATCCAGTCTTCCTCTTTGTCATATTTTGTTCTCCACAAGAGGCATGGAAATCTGACCTGCTACTCATAGTTGGGCTAAGAGTAAAGTTGCTTTCTTCCATCAAACAGGCAGCTCAATGGTCACCGATTCTTTTCTCCTTGTCTTCTAACAGTAATAGCCCAAGGTGGTAATACCTCAGTAGGTAACGTCTACAGCCCCTTATGGCCAGAAAAATGCATAGGAGATAGAGACCTCCACTCTCTCAGCACCCCATAAATAATTATGGGGATATGTGTCTCTCAGAGAAAAATGAGGCAGGAAGGTAGGTTGTGGCTGTAACTGGCTGGGAAAGGAAATGTTACCCTATCCCAAAATGCAACAGCGGAACAGTTCTCCAAACTCTTCACATGAAGTTCTCACAAGAACTCGAGTAGGTGTTTGATAGAAGGGCCTAGAGTTGACCACAGCCTGAGGAGGAGGTGACACCAAAAGGACAGTCCACACTGAGTTTTTGCCACTGTATTTTCTCATACATGCGGGCCTGTCCTCATGCTGTAGGGTATGCTTCTTTTTCTACTTTTACTTGGCCCAAACTCACTCTGCAGTGACTGTTTCCTTTCCTATCTTTAATAAAAATTTGTTATCAAAATAAAAAAAAGTTTTATGGACTTTTGAAGATACAGTTACAGGTGCATGTAGGCTTGCAGGTTAGAGCTAAAGTTTCTTAATATGGCAGTACATTTTCCAAATGTGCATACAGTATATGGTACTTTTCTCCATAGCTAGAATTTCCAGGGCCAGGCATCAGGGAACACCAGTGTCCATTATTCCTCATGACCTACTAGAAAAATTTTTGTTTCCTATTTCTATGATCTTATGCTCTTCTGACTTAGAGATCATAGTTCTATGGGAAAAATGCTTCTACCAGCAAGCATAACAATTATTCAATTGACCTGGGTGTTAAGACTTCTCAGGCCTACATTGTACTTTTCATGTCTCTGAATCCAAAGGCTAAAAACAGATTTACAGTGTTGGCAGAGAGGGCTGAGCCTTAAAGCTGTGCAAATCTCTGTGTACTTAGTGGGCCGATGTGTCCAGGTGGAGCCCTTCCCACCCACCTGGGTGCAGAACCTGTCTTAGTGCAACTGGGCACAATCTAGGACAGGTACAAAGCTGTCTCTTCTGTTCTTCCTCTCAATAATTCAGCAAGTAAAATAAGTGACATTTTTGGTATCTTAGAAACCAAATCTGCTTACAAGTACTAGAATTTTGGAACAGTCAGAAAAGGCTGCATAAAATAGGAATCCCTAGAAAGAGAAAATTAAAAGAGGAACAGCACTGGTAAGTCCATCAGAGTTTTGTGTACTTTGAGTACAATCATATGAATGGCTGAGTAAATATTTCATCAATCTGAATTTTATATTTATTAGTTGATACTTCCACACTTGTTGTTAAAGCTTGTAGCTTAATTTTTTATGTGTTGAACAATTAAGATTGTGTGCTGCTTTCTTGAATCCATTGATGGATGTATTATTCTTAGGACATTTTAATGGAGGAAATGAAATTTGGAAGGCAATAACCGATATATTTAAAGTCCTGTGGCTACATAGTATCAAAACTGGCTGTAAGCCTAGATCAGCAGTGGTGAACCAAAGGCCCTTGAGCCGCAGTGGGCTGAGTGTAGATTTGACAACTCTCAAAGATCTCCCTTTATTCAGTACATGGTTCCAGGATCCGTAAGGACCAAGAAATCTGAAGCAATCCTTTAATATTTACTAGGAAGTAAGAGGAAGACTTAGAGAAAGTCATTTCCAACTAGCCATGGTGTTGTCACCCTGTAATCCCAGCTCTTTGGAACACTGAGGCAGGAGGATCATAAGTTCTAAGATGCTGTACCACAGTAAAAAATAAATAAATAAAGGGTCAGAGATGTGGCTAAGTGTGAAAGACCTGAGTTCAATCCCCAGGTACATGGAGAAAAAAGAGAGATAACAAAAAACAAGTGAGACAGAGAGACAGGAACAGAGAGAGGGAGAGAGAGAGAGAGAGAGAGAGAGAGAGAGAGAGAGAGGGCAAGGGCTTTCTGTGTATGGAGAATTTATATCTTAGTGATTAGATTCATCTTGATTTACTTAGAAACTGTCCACAGTCTGACATAAACTTTAGAGTAAAAAATAAGAGTGCAGAATTTAGATATGACAGGAACTGAAGTTGAAAGTCAGCTCGGTCTGTTAGAAATCAATGCAGCTGTGTTAAAAACAGCAGATTGGAAAAAACTGCACAGCTAGGTCAGGTTGCAGAATTAACCATGATCTTTGCTTCTCCCAAGCACTTGCAGAATTACAAGTGTCATCATGATCCCCTACTGTGTGATGTCTCTTCATTCTTGTTTCTTTTCTTTCCTTTTTACATCCCTCTTTTTCTCTCTTCCCCTTTCTTCCTTCCTCTCTGGCTTTCTCTGTCTCTCTCTTTCTCTTTCTCTTTCTTTCCTTGTGGAGAACACAGGACCCTTGTTCTCAGCTACATCCCTAGTGCATTTTTCATTTTCCTCCCTTTTTTACTTTGAGACAGGGTGTTACAAAGTCATTCAGTTGCTCTGGCTGGGCTTGGATGTATGGCCCACTGCTGCCGCCTGCCGAAGAGCCAGGTCACAGCCTTGCACAGCAGGCCCAGTGAGGTCTGCTTCTGAATGACTAATGTTCATGAAGGTGGATCATGAGATCACGCAAAGATGGGTGTTGTATGCTGTCAGGAGATGAGGGCAGTTCATGAGTTAGGGATCCCAGATATTGACTGCATGTGACAAAGTGTATTCAGTGTGTAGTTAGTGTCTGGAATCCCTCATTTCCAAACTGCTCTCACATCATGACAGCGCATGACACACCCAACTATTTCCTATCTCCTCATCCACCTGAGTCACATCAGCTCCTGCAGGCTGGATCTAGGCTTCCTTCAGAGGCTCTGAGGTTACTCGGTGGGTTCTCAGACCACTTCTGGGACCTGAGAGAGAGGGAGCCCCTGGCACCTATCGTATCCAACTCATCGCCTGAATTTCTGCCTTTTAAAAATATTATGATAAAAATATAAAAAGAGATTTTGTTGTTCATATCCATTAAATATATACATATTTTATGTATACATTATAAAAACTCAACTTCATTTGATTAAAAAAATGCATAAAATCAGGCCTCAAGTGGGCCATGCCTGCTAAGGCACCCTGCCTGAAAGTATGATAGAGTGAAATGAAAAACACAGAAAAAGTCTCTCTGAGGGATTTGGGTGTCCAGTTCAGTGATGCAGTTATTAAGCAGCCAAGAATATGGAAGGTTTGAATACGTACTTTCATTTTCCTAAGATGAAGCTCAAAATAATAACTCTGAATTAAAATTTTATTTTTGTGAATACTTCTTGACTTCCACTGTTAAATTTATTCTTAGAGTGGCTTTGCATGACCTCTTGCTTCTGCCAGGGCTTGTGTGAAATGAGTCATATCAAAACAGCTTACACATACAAGTGCTGCTAGACAGCAGAAGTCCTGGTGACCTGAGGTCCAGAACTCATACAGAAATCACAGAAAACCACACTGATACAGTAACCTCCCTCTCCACCCTCACACCTGAAGAAGAAGCTTCATCTCTGCTCTGTATCAGTCTGCTCTTTTACTACCGGTGCTCTAAGGAACCGGACAACAACTTTCCACCTAGCAATTCCATTTCTAGCCTGACTTTACATATGTATTTTTTCTTTGGTAATTACTAGTGGAAAAATGTTGAATATATCATGTGCAAAATTGCATAAACATAACTGAAATACTAGCCAAAGTCTTTATTCAATTGTCTGCTTGAAAATATCCATAAATATCCTTTCATGGAAATGACCATTATAAAATATATGAAGGGATGCTGGGTTCAAATGTAATTTGGAAAGACAAAAGATGCTATTTTAATCAGTAGAATAGTAATGTTTAAGTGAAAAATATTAAATTTGACATTATATGCAATAAGACTGTAAAGGAATTCAAGAGAAGCTATACATTTTTAAAGAAATTGGGTAAAAATGAAGGCATAGTACAATGAATGCATAGCAGATAAAAATTTATTTAATATTCTTTTACATTTAAGAGCTATTAGATATAGGATTTCAGGGTTTTTTTAACAAGAAGAATCAATATTCAAAAATAGTTTGCAGCTTGTTTCTGCCTCTGTCCAAGTTGCTTAAATTCTTCATTTCAATGAACTACAAATTGACTAAAAAAATTTTTTTGGTACCAGGGATGGAACTCAGGACCTTGCTCTTTTGAGGCTAAATCCCTGGGCCCCTTTTCTTATTTTTCAAATTGACTAAATTTACTTAAGAGAATTTACATCTTAATTAAACTGCAACAATTTAAATATCAGCATGTGGGCAGAGTAGATTTAAGAATCATATATCTGATGAATATTTGAAAGGTAGACAGCGATATTTATCTCATTAGGTAGACTCACAGCACAGGCTTTCAGGAAGGATCCAGACAGGCTGACATGCTGATTTGGGGTAGGGCTGCTTCTTTCCTGCCTCATAAATGTTTGGGTTCATCACTGTTCTACATTACAGAGGTGAACCTCTACTTCTTTTTACTGCACTTGTATTATATGCACAAAGCTTTCAAATAAGGTATTTATGTTACAATATTCCATAATTTGTAAAAGAGCTTATTTTCTGAATAAATCTGTGACATGCATGGTTGCAAGCAGTGTGCTATTTACCTTAATACAACCTTATTATTTATTTATTTATTCATTTTTTGTACCGGGGATTGAACTCAGGTCCTTGTGCTTGCAAGGCAGGCCACCGAACCGCTGTGCTAAATCCCTGGCCCCTTATACAACCTTATTTTAAATGATTTTATTTATCTATGCAGCTGTCTTTTGAAAGCTTTGTTAGGGACCTGACGCCACCATCTCAGGTTGTGTTTCCGGGTTCTTCACGCTCTTAATGACATCATGGTCTTGTCTTAGGTTTCCTTCTGTTTCCTTCTCCCAAGGACACAATAGCTGAGAGAAGTGAAGTTCAAGCTTCTGCAAAGCTGAATCCATGAAAGGCAGCCTGGCCTGCGATAGGTTAAAAGTAGCCCGCCTGCTCACAGATATTCAATAGCCCAGCCCGAAACCAATAAAAGGACCATCTTTCTTTGTTCTCTTTCTCTCTCTGTCTGACCTGCTCTACTGAATAAGGTCTCCTGTCAGACCTCTCTATGTGTGGCCTTGTTGTTGAGCCTCAGTGTTCCTCTTCAAGCTTCCTCCTAGTATGAGCATAAAGAACAAGACAGAACAAGCATTTTCTGAATCATTCACTGGTATTTGACCCGAAAATAAGGAATGCAAGAGCCTGGAGATGAGAGACTGTTGGACCTCAATGATAAGGTACTTGCCAGCATGAGTACGGCTCTGTGTTTGATCCCCAGAACTACAAAAATGAAAAAAACAACTTAGATGCTTGAAATGTTGGCCCACACTCATTCCTCCCCAGGCGAACTGATCAATAATCACAGAATACGTGCTTCCAGAGAGACAACCATGTTGACAGCTCACATTTAAAAGAAAGATTCACTAGAGAAGGTCAAAACTAGCCAGGGCCATGGACTGAGCCTTTGGCATAGAGCCAGCAGTGAGATCTGGATCAAGTGCTGCTGCTGCTGCTGCTGTTGCTGGATGCCCATTCCCTTCTTTGGGGAAGCCCTGGATTCTTTCATGTGCTAAGGGTTGGTCCTGAGTGTACGCTGTACTCTGAAAAGGTTCACAAGATGAAAATTAGGGGTTCTTAGATGTTTCCTCCAAATTTAGTCGTGGGTTTGGTGGTGAGGGTAGGGGAGGGGAGGGGACAAGAATGTGACAAAACCCAAGCAACCTGGACCCCTCAGCTACCTGGGCCTGACAGGTCAGCCTTGGGCTTTGGAAAGGGAGCAGCCTGAAGCAGACTGGTCAGGGGCAAGCGGGGGAGAGTGAGGAGCCAGGGAGGCAGGGAGGTGGTGAACCAACACCCCAGTCTGATGTCCGGAAACCTGCTTCTCACTGGTCCGCTGAAGCTGCTCTTTTATACAGCAAGGGCGGATTGGGAGACCTGGAGGCTCAACACTTTCTGGACTTTAATGAACAGCAGCAAGTGTTCTACCCAGTGCCCCTCAGTCATGGTGTACTTCTTCCTCATAACTGTGGGCATTGTTATTTAGATGTGTAGCTTTATTTCTGGTGTCATTCAGCCTTTCTATAGACTACACACTTACTGTATCCATTAGGATTTTATTTCTTCTGGATCTTTCCTTCCTTAGCCCCCCCATATCACACACTATAAAAGTATGGAGACTCGCAGTGGTTGGGCCCATAGGAGGACACATGATAACATTAACAATTGCTTTTAGAAAACAATCTTTGAAGGTTTTCGGGCACACTCCTAAACACTATATCTCAGCTCATCAAGTGCTCACCACTCACGCGGAAGGCACGGCTCATGATTTCTAGTTCACACATGAGATCACTGGGTCTTAGAGAGATGCAGGCATGGTCAAAGTCATGTTGGGAACAGGTATATTAGGGAACAGATGTATATCTGAAAAAAAAGATCATCCAATCACAGGCAGACTCAAAGCCAAAATCAGGCAAGTGAAAATTCTCCATAATTTATAATTCTTGTAATACATAGCTCATGTCATTCACTGGGTCCATGAAGGCTGCACACGTGTGAGAAGACACTAACACCCTGCTGGGTGTGTCAGATAGTGTGGAAGGGCTCTTCTGGCCATTTGGTGTCATCATCCATAGCGGAACACCGACCAACTCAAGCTTCTCTGAAATGGCACCTCAGCTCATCTCTGACTGATGTGCAGTTTCACAGAAGCCTGACTGAATAATTTATCCATAAATGCTTGAGTGATGAGTAGCAGGCTTGATGCTGCGTTAATTAGAAATAAAATTGCATCACCTCTCAGAGTCCAGTGGAGGAAGGAAGCAGGGATTTGTGAGCTGTGGATGACAGTTGTCCATGAAGAACGGGGCTGTGCAATCATCCAAGGACACCATGGATGTCGCAGCAAGTTATGTGCTAATGATACATTTGTTTAGAGGGAACTAGACATGATTGAGATGGAAGCTTGTTGAGAGGTCACCAAACTGTTGAGCACAGACAGAGCCAAAGTTGACATGTGATGCTATAAATAAATTTTAAGAAGCGGAGCAAACGGAATCAATTTCTGTTTCCAAAGTACATTTTGAACATTAAAATAGAATGAAATGAAAGAGAAAAGGGAAACTATTTGTGACTGAGAACCCAGTAAATGTAAGAAATTTTAAAATACAGAATAAGTAAGATGTGCCTTTGCTTGGAGTTCATATGGAGCCCGAGATGTGGGCGGCTTATTGGTTGCTCTATTGGAGGAGCAATCTCAGGAGAAGAGAGAGTAAGAACGGGGCCAGTAGTGCAAAGCTGAAATCAAAATCAGTTTTATCCCACTTGTTCTGGCTTAGGTCTGGGATTTCCCTAGCGCCTCCTGTGTCTGGAAGTTGGTTGGATTATGAGGTGCTCCCCTCACCAGTGCATTACTCCCTACTTGGTTCATAGCTGGCTTGCAGTGAGCCTGTGGGGCTGTTGAGGAAGATCGCCGGGGCATGACCTGGAAGGGGCAGCTCCCTCCTGCTCTCCTCCCCTCTCTCTGCTTCCTGAATGCCACAATGTGCTTAGCCCTCCTGCACCAGGCCCTTCTCCATGTCCTTGATGCTTTTGAGACGTCCAAGTGTGGATTGAAACTTTGAGCCACAGTGAATTTTGTCCTCTTTGAGTTGTGGGTGCCAGATAACCAGCACCAGTGACAAGGCAGCGACCAACGGACCATCCAGGTGGACGTGTGGGAGAGTAAATATAATCTTGGGGTTAGCCTCACCTCTTTGTCCCTTCTGGGTTGGATCTTCACTTGGCATTGTGAGCGAGGGGTAAGCTGGGAGGAAGACCATGTCTGTTACATTCTAGACTAGTGTGCCACTCATCCTATGCTAAGATGACCAGAGCCTTTTAGATTTATCACTATTTTCATAACATTTGATCACTGGAACACAGATAAGCACCTGCTGTGGGATGGAACCTCTCTGTTCCTGGGGTGAACATGTGGGAATGGGTGGGGTGGGATGAAGTGCACCCTCCAGGACCAGCTCTAGCTCCGTGCTCAGTGCTGGCTCCAGCTCCCTGATGAGATGGACCGGGCTGCCTGGTATCAAGTGTTCCTGGATTTCCTTCCTCCTCGATAACCAAAGTCAATCTGAGTAGGAGCAAGGCCTTGTGTCTTCCCCATCACTCAGGAGCCATGGTGCCTGAGATCCATACTGTGTCATGACCTAAGTGTCTAGGGTCCTATGAAGCAGCTCCCCCAACTACAGCAAGTCTGTTCTTTCTGACCTCAGCTGGGGTCAACAGAAACATACAGCATGGGATTTATCTCTGCAAGAGATTAAGTTTATCTGTGGGGGCATTCTATTCATTTACAGATTAATTTCCACTCTTGGTCAAGGTGTGTAAAAAGTGTTACAGTGAAGAACAACTTGTGGGCCAGGGATTTAGCTCAGTGGCACCATGCCTGCCTAGCAAGCACAAGGTCCTGCGTTTGATCTCTGGTACTGGAAAAAAAAAAAAAGAAGAATTTGTGAAAAGGCAATAAATTTTATTAGAGAAAGTCAGAGATCTCAATTGACTACCAGCATCAAAATGAGAAAATATACCAGCTATGAGACAGGACTGTTTGCAAAGTAGCTGCAGTGTGTCTGTGTGTTTATAAAAGAGCCCTGATGTGTTGGTCTTGATTTTTCAGTAACACTTCCACTCCCGAGTGAGGCTGCAGTTTCCTGAAGGGTCATGGCCCAGCGCTCTCTCATGTGCACCATGCCAGTGACTGCTGTCTGCCTGCTGCATAGCTGACTCTCAACAAAACCTTCTGGAGTAAAGTTTTGTTTCAGCAACTCAGAAAATACTCTTCTCCTGTTTTGTGCAGTTGTAGCTTTGAGGGTCAATACCAGGTATTTTGTAAATATGCCTAACTTAGCATCTCTGTTGTTTTCCTTATGGTTAAGCTGGGCTAGAAGTTTGGGGAGCCATCACCACAGAGAGGAAGTGCCCTGCCTGCAATAGCTTTCACTGACTCAGCTCTTCCCTCCATGTTGGAACTCAAGCCCCCAGTGCAATGTGGAGGTGGAGCCATTGTACAGGGACAAGGATCAGTTCAGCTCATGGGAGTGAAGACTTCGTGTTGGATGGATGCTATTACGTGGCTTGTAATGGTGATCTAAAACTGATTATTTGTTGATAGTGTCTGCTAACTGCCCCCTTTTCCATAAAGTATGTAAATCTTGTCTTTTTTACACACTATTCTGAAAGGAAGCTACTAGGTGGTATTCTCAATTAAAGGTGTAAGGAATTAAGAGCCAACTCCTCCAGGTGAGAGTAACATTAAAATTATTATTATTATTATTATTATTATTATTATTAGTAGTAGTAGTAGTAGTAGTAGTAGTAGTAGTAGTAGTAGTACCAGGGATCAAACTCAGGACCTTGTGCTTGCAAGGCAGGTGGTGGCACCTCTGAGATAAATCCCTGGCCCATGTTAAAATTATTTTAAGTCATGCTGTAAAAGGGTTGTCTTCCCAATTAATTAATTAATTAAGTCCTCCACATAAACATTTAGGTGAAAGATATTGCTTTATTTTAGATTCTCTTTTAATGACACTTGATTTATGTTGTTATTTTAACTTTTTTTGAGTGTCTATGTTTGAATTTTTTGGAAAGGAGGAAGTGGATCATTTATTGAAGAATAATGCACAATCAGTTTATAAGTATACATATGTAAAAAAAATTAACACTTTCCTCATATGGTTACTTTATCTTATAAATTGCCTGTGAATGTTAATCACTGGTAATGTGATAAAACCACTTCCTAAATGATTTCTGAATTAACATGTTGGCAGTTTCCTTGTTGGTTTTGTCTATTATTTAGCAGGAGCTTTCAACCAGAAAAATATGTAATGGTTGGATAATTTACATTATTATGTTATTTGTAAAGTATTAACTCATGAAAGCTTATTATCCCCCTTTGATTAAGCTTAGCTTACAGAATCCTAGGGCTTTGTAAACCAGCATCTCCAGGCTCCTCCCTTGGAGTTCTGATACCAAAATTTGTCTTAGTCACTTCTCTTCCCTGGGACAAAATACAAAACCCCCACAAATGGAAAGAGGGAGGTTTATTTGGGCTCACATCTTCAGTCCACACTTAGCTGCCTTTGAGTCAGAAATAGGATGCATGGGTGTGTGCTCACATGGCAGTCAGGATGCAGTCAAAGAAGGGAGCAGCCAGGCAAAGGCCCCAGTAACCCACCTCTTCTGATGAGGTGCAACTCCCAGCAGCACACTCAACTGCTGAACACACTGGAGGAGGAATCTGCTGATGAGTCCATAGCCCCCAAGGCCCAGTCACCTTCCTTAAGCACTTTCTCAGGGCAGATGAAGCTTTTGGAGGATGTTGTAGTTCTAAAACCTAACAGCAAGTCTCCACAATTCAGCATTGCTCCAAGTTCAAACCCAGTCTCTTCTGAGTCTCAAGGCAAATGTTTAGTTGTAAACTTCTGTATAAATCAAAAGATGTTATAGAATCACAAGTTGCCGTGGCACACGAAAAAT
The DNA here is from genome assembly GCF_012274545.1 of Fukomys damarensis. Taxonomy (NCBI): domain Eukaryota; kingdom Metazoa; phylum Chordata; class Mammalia; order Rodentia; family Bathyergidae; genus Fukomys; species Fukomys damarensis. The sequence goes on along the minus strand of NW_022900922.1, from coordinate 38,558,886 downwards.
ATTTTATTCCAAATGATAGGAATGGGGGAGAAAAAGAATAAGAACTACAGCATTGTAATTTGGAAGGACAAACATTAAGTCCTGTAGCTCCATAGCTGGCATCTAGGACACTTATTTCTGAGTTGTGAGTTCCAGTCCAACCCCGATTATCTTGTTGGATGGGGACACATGGTTTCTCTCTTGTGCTGAGTTTATCCAGTGCCTGAAACTTGCATCAGCAGATGCTCCAGGTTCCTGGCAATTGCAGCCCCCTGGGATCACAGCTGCACCTTGGGCTTCATTTGCACAACTCCGTGAACTGCCCTTTAGGGGTTCCTTGCCTGGTGTCATGGATATTCCCTTGAAATCTGAGCGGATGACTTCTTAATGCCACAACTTGGAATTTTTGATGCCAATAAAACCATCAACAAAGGCACAATGAAACATCTGTAGTTAGTGGGAACAGGAGCAATTCTGTCTTAGACCATGGCTATAGTAGCTTCTGAGTGCCTGGAAGGTGAAGTACAGTGAAATGAAGCCCAGGGAAGCAAGACTCCAGGAGTCCCTTCTTATGCAGTGTTTTCAGGAACTCTTTTCTCAAATAAAAGATCTCCATCTTTGCATGCTTAATCTTGCAGTGGATGAAGTACTGCTGATTTCTGAGAAGCTTCCTTATGCTTATTAAATAACTTGATTCTTTTTACTGGTAATAATCTCTTCAGCAGCTATACTGCGGCCACCGATTTACACTTCTGAAAAGGTATTTAGATTTTCCTGCTCTGCTTTTTGCCCTCATTTCTCAGTACCAATCTGGCTAAAAACAATTATGATCTACATGGCATACCGTGCATGTTATGCTGCCTTTGAATTGTTTTAGTTAGTCCACTGACATTAATCTCAATCACATGTCATCTCAGGGCATAAGCTAAGTGTAGACAAACTTCCAGCTAGACTGTTACACACATCCCTGTAGTCTAAATGAAAATTGAGTTCCTTTTCCAAATGAAAGTTCTTGAGCATTTCTTTATTGTCTGCATTCCTTCACCGTTCTGTCTGAGCTCCAACCAGAGTCACCCATTACCATTATGTTCTGCTTATAGCTCTCTAAGGGTTCTTTAGCCTCCATTTCCAAAAGTTTGTAAACTCTTCTGGAAAAACAGTTCCAGGCCCTTTTGAGCCACATATTCAAGTCTATTTGTGGCAATGAACACAATTTTCCAGCACCAATTTTCTGTATTAGTGATTATTCCAGTTGTTGGGGCACAATACCAGATGTCCACAGGATAAAACAGGAGAGGGTTACTTTAACTCATGGTTTCAGAGGATTTAGTACATAGTTAATAGACTCTTAGGTAGGAACTTCATGGCAGAAGGGCATGGGGGAGCACAACTCATTAGTTCATGGTAGCTGGGACACAGAGAGCAAGGAAACAGGAAGAGAGAGGAAGGGGACAAGGACAGGTGTATTAGCGAGTCATGTCTCCAACTGTCTACCTAGACATACCAGAGATGTGTTCAAACCATCCCCCAAACAGATTCAAGGCAATCAAGTTGACACAATAAAGCTTAACCTTCAGAGAAAATATCTGTTCACAGATGACAAGGTATAAGTTGGAGGAAATCCTCAAGATTTTAAACCCACAAGAAACCCTGTTAGAACTAATAAATATATTCAAAAGGCTTGCCAGACACAGTTTCAACATGTACAAATCAGTTGATTACATATACAGAAACCTGAAAAGAAAATATAAAGAGAAATACCCACTAAAATAACATCAGATAAAAAGAAAACAATTAATAACAAGTTTATATAATAAACTTAATGAAACAGATGACAAACATATAGTGAAAACTATAAAACATTGCTCAAAGAAATTAAGAAAGACAAAAATATATAGGAAGACAACATACTTTCATTCACTGAAGGAAAATTGTTGTGATGGCAAAATTAACCAAAGGAATCTGTAAGTTTGCTGCAACATAATCAACAACTTTATTGAAAGAAGTAGCAACATATAATTTTAAATTTCATATGGAAACCAAGGGGACTCAGGATAGCTAAAATATGCTCCAAAAGTATAAAGTATAAAGACTCACAAATCCTTATTTCACAAGTTACTACAATGCTAAAGAATTCAAATCTTATGAATTGGCAGTAGAATTTTTACAGAGCCCAGATAAAAATCCTTAAATATATGGTCAAATTATTTTGGACAAGCAAGTCAAGATTTTGCAATCAGGAAAAGTTAAATTTCTAAAAAAAATTCTATTGTGAAACTGGACAAAATGAAGTTGAAATTTCCCCCATACTGGGTGTAAAATTTGACTCAAAATGATTCCAAAACATAAAGTTGATGAAACACTACATATCTTTTGGAAGAAAAAGGAGCAATATTTTATGACATTACCCTTAACTACACTTTCTTAGATGTGACAGAAGGAGCAGTCAAGAAGGAACAGATAGGTAAGTTGTACTTCACCTAACTTCTCTGATCTTTATGGAAGCACTGCCATCTGTGTCTCTCTAATTGGATATCAGGGCTGTAGCGATGAGACACTTGTGCCCTGATTGTTGTCACACACTTACACAAGTATTATGGTGCACACATAAATGCACACACACATACATGAAGTTAGGAAGAGCTCCAAGTACACAAGTGACCTCTTTGTTATGGATGTGTGATTCATTTTTTCACAAGCAATGAACTGGTATTTTAAAACTTGTGCTATTGATGGTGTCATTCCCACTGCCCAGTTTTTCTGAGTATAAAAGTAGTCGGTGAACAGTACACAATGGGGTGCTGACATCATCACACAGCCTGTCACAACCTTGATGTCAGAGGGAGGTCCAGTGTCTCACAGAAGGACTTGAAAGATTTGAATAAAAATAGTGACTGAAAGAAATGCCTCTCTGCAGCAGCCCCAGCAGCATACGGTGAACGCTGAGCGTTCAGGGAGTTAGGGAGACAGGGAGACAGACTGCAGCAGTGGAGGAGATGGAGTTGGGCCTGCAGGGGTGGATAACCCCAAGCTCTGCCCTCAGGTCGGCTCCTCTGGACACCACTAGGGGCCCTGCTCTCTCCCCTCCTCCACTCAGTCCTACGCACCCAACACAGCTGACAGAAGCACTCCTGCTTTTGTGCCTAAGAACAGTGTCACCTGAGCAACAGAGTCAGCTGTGCCCCTTCCCCTCCATGCCTTCCTTCCCAGCAGGAAGTGGAGAGGTGCTGAGAAGGCGGAGCTGGGTGGAGATGAGAGAGGTGTTATGTCAGCAGCTCTGCACAGCAGCCTGGGTGGGTGGGGAATCAGCGCCTTCTCCACCCTGGATTTTATTCACTGTCTCTTGGTGTAATGAGAGAGAAAGGGACAGTATGAAGATGGCACTGGGGACTAAGGACAGATGAGTATTTCCAGTTGTGACACAGCTGGACAGACAGCTCAGCTGTATCTCAGCAATAAATGCAAAATCTGAGCTCTCAGAGTGAAGACAGTGCTAGCTGGTAAACTTCTACAGAAAGGTGTAGCAGACATCAGTGCCCAGTATTAGCAGGTTCTGGTTCGTTGAGACCCAGTCCTGGCACCCTTTGTTCTCTCCAAGCAAGATAAGCAGCGCCACCCCCTTTTCCAGCTCCGTTTGTGTATTGGCTATGGCCAGATGCTTCCAGATGCTTCACCCTGTATCACTAGGGGTCTCCAATGCCTACTCTGCTCACCTTCTGCTCACATTTGTGATCAGTACATGTTGGGTGTATGTGGCACCCTTGTCTTTGTTTCCCGGAGCAGCACAGATCAGCCCCAGACTCAGTTTTCTCTTGTGTCCATCTTTATTCTTATTAGCGAGCACTGTATTGTCTCATAGGAGACTCAGACCCCCAGCCAGGGCTCTCAGTAATGTTCTCAATAGAAAGGAGCAGAGGAGACACGCAGATGTAAGGGATCAAGTCAGGCAGGTGCATGAGCTGAAGATGCACAAAGCAAGCTCCAGGTCTGGGGACAGACAGGGCTGTTTCCCAGAAGTCCCTCTGCTGTGTACTGGACCCTACACCTGAAGCTCAGCCCCTTCTACCACTACGGATCATTTATGCTTAATGTGCCTGCACTTTAAAATTGCTCTGAAAGTGACTACTGTGAATTATCTACTATTTTTCTCTCATTGGTTCCTGTCTTCATGGTGAATGGAGAGGATGAGACAGGAACATAACACATTTTGAGAAACCTGAGCCCTCATTTAACTGTTAATCATTACAGTGCCTTCTACTCATTACCGCACACCCAGTGAAATTAGTGTCAGTGGGTTCCTGGGCTCAGCACATCATCGGCAGCAGGGAGAGGGAAGAGCTGTGTCCAGGGATGCAGATGGAGCCGAAGGAGACCTTTTCTCCTGGGAGCCTGACACTTGCGAAGCTGAGGTCTTGACAGCAGTGGGAGCTGGGTGGGAGCCCCGGGATGCAGGAAGGATAAACAGGGCCTGGGGGTGCTGCTCTGCAGAACTCGCACCCCAAGTGGGCTGCACAGGCTGCACAGGTGAGTGCCCCTGACTCTGAGGACTGTGGCTGCCAAGGAAGGGAGCTGGGAAGCAGGTGGGTCAGGGCAGGTGGGGAGACAGAGGGGTCTGAGTGTCCCTGTCTCATGTGGAAAAGCAGCTGTCATGACACAGAAAAGAGGCAGCCATCATCTACCATTGACACCCAGGAAGCTCTGTCTCTGGGCCACGAGGAAGCCCTGGTGTGGAAGCTCCGTGCTTGATGCACTGTGGGAGACTGCTTCTGTATAGGAGAGGGCAGAAGGGGAGGCCTGCCCGCAACTTCAGCCTGAGAGCCAGGTGGGATTTATTCTCTGCCACCTCCTGGCCCTGTTTGTACCCTTTTCCCTTCACAACAGTTGGGATTGCTGTTTAAAACCATTGCATTATTTGTGTTGTCCTTGGGCTTTCAGGATGGAGACTCTTGCCCTCTGTATCACTTCCCTCCCCTGGACTTAAAATGTAGCCCAAAGTATTTTTCAGAGAACAGAGAGAGATTCAGTCATGCCAACACCTGGTAACCCTCACGCTTACTTTTTGAACATGATCCTGCAGTGCTTTCTGGGAAGTTACACAAGTGCTACGTACAGTGCTCATTGCATCTCCCAATAAAGGCACAGCAGACAACACCATTGCTAGCTCATGAGTAAGAGAAATTGAGGGCTTAGAGAAGCCAAGAAATATGCTCATGGTCTGTCCGTAAGGAGACAGAGACCACTCAGGCAGCTTTGTGACCACTGGCAGCATTAGGACCAGAGACTCATATAATAATTTAGTAGTAAACTACTTTCAGTGTTTAATAGCAGGCTCTGTGCTCACTCAGGCATCAGACAGAAAGAAGCATCTCTCAGGTGTTCTCAGTGCCTGGGGAGGAAGGAAGCAGATGCACAGGTCCCGTAGCCTGGTGAGCTCAGAGAAGGTGTAGAAGATAAGACTCTATGGTGACTTGTGAGTGGAGGACAGCAGGGAGCTAGGAAGGGTGAGGCTGCAAAGGACACCATCCTGGATACTCTGAGTATATTCTTGAGACAAGGTAAGTGCATGTGTTACATTTGCTCAGGAGAGGGGCTGAAAGTTCCTCAGAGATATCTGGAAAGGAGGACTCCTAAATTTTGGAGGACAAATGGAAGTGACATTGACGTATGAAGATGTATCTGTATCTATGTCCATATTCGTATCTGCACCTGTGTATTACAAGAAAATAAGTGAAGCAGAGTTCTCATTTAAAAGCTCCTTTTAATATAATGCAGAAGAAACAGAAGCATAGGAATGGGAACGCCATTTACAAAGTGGTTTTGCAAATCACAACAGGAGACGTTAGAGGGACTTGACACAGGTGAGGAATTTGGGGTTATAAAAACCACTCCATCTGACAAATTTCCAAAGGTAAGAGGTGTCTCTTTTTGGAGCCGACAGGAGCAGTGTCAGAGCTGGAAACTGTTTCTCTGGTGCTTTCCCGGGAGTGTTCCCAGGAGAAATGGAGATGAAGAATGAAAAAAGGAGCTCTGGTATTTTCCCACACATGCTTCAATTTGGAAGCACAGCCTTCCCCACAGTTAGCCCCTGAGGCACAAGGTCTGGTATTTCTCCACCCCTATTAAGGAAGCTTTGTGTCCCTTACAGCCAAGGCCACCTTGGCTCAGGGGAGGGTGATCAGGCAGTGGATTTCCTCTGGGAAATTCCTCTGTGTAACAAACTCACTACTCCCTGCGGGTATTTGTGTGATGGTTTAGGAAATCAGTGGAGTACAAAGAAGCCACTGGCAGAACGTGATGTACAGGGTGAGGAAGGAAGTGTTTGGGCTGACACTCAGGACAATGCTTGCGACAGCAGGTGGTGTTGCCCTTGGTTTAATTTTTGTCTAGAAGAAAATCAGCACATACACTTAGGATGTGAGGGCCACAGGCAGGATCTTTCGGACAGAGAAGCGTGAGTGTGGTAGATGCACCCACATGGAGTTTGTGTCCAAAGTGTAGCCATCACCACCTCCATGTCAGTAAAAGGAAGGACAAAGACACAGAATAAAATCAGGTATTGACCTGGACAGAACCGTGTACATTTACATTTATCAGAAAGTGTTGTTTTTGATAGAGTTAATGGACCGAACTCTGGGAACTGAAACATGTCAACTTTGGTTGTTTGTGTTTCCCCAAAGGTTTTGCTAGTGTGGTCTATGTTGCCTGTGATTCGGAAGATGCTTTGGATGAACCTCATCCAGAGAATAATTTTTCTTTCTCTTACGGGACCAGGAATTTTGGGGAACATCCTCATATTCATAAGACATGCATATGTTTTTGCTTTGATTCCTAAGAAAAATACCATAGATTTTATCATCATTCACCTGGCTTTTTCAAATGCAATCATTATTGGTACCACCAGAATCAGAGATATCTCCACAGTTTTCTACTTCAGAAACTTCCTTGGTAGTGTTGGCTGTAAAACTGTGGTTTACCTGGGAAGGGTGGCCCGGGGCCTTTCCATCTGCACCTCCTGTCTCCTAAGCATCGTCCAGGCCGTCACTATCAGCCCCAGGACCAACCTGTGGGGACAGCTCAAACCACAGACCACATGGCAAGTTCTTCCCTATTTCTTCCTGTTTTGGATCATTAATTTTCTGACAAGCTCCAACTTGCTGCACTCCATCACAGCAGTCAGCAGCATGAACAGATCTGTGATTGGAACGTATGCTGGGTATTGTTATTTGCTGCCATCCAGGCAAATCATCAGCTGGCTTTTCCTTTCTCTCATGGCTCTTCGGGACGTCATCTTCCAGAGTCTCATGGGCTGGAGCAGTGGGCACATGGCTTTCCGTCTGTATGAGCATCACAAGCATGTGCTCTACCTGCACAGCTCCAGGTTGGCAAAGAATTCCAGCCCAGAAATTAGAGCTATGCTAAGCACTCTCATTCTCATGACCTGCTTCCTTTTCTTTTTTTTGGACAGGTTTCATTTTTTCCTTATACATAGGTTCCACTGTGATGAATGAAATCACACTACTTTATATTAAACTGTTTCTAGAACTTGGTTACGCATCTCTTAGCCCCTTTGTCCTGATGAGCAGGGACGTTCGTGTCACTAAACCGTGGCCGCTCAACGAGAGGTGCACCCGACTCCATTGTGCTCAGTTCCTGCATGAACTCAGGATCAGTGCGTTAGAAATCGATTAGGCGTAATGTAATGCATCCAATGTTACCTTGATCAAGGTTTAGGGTACTATATACACTTTTTGTTTTAAGACCCCTGTTACTGGAGGATCTAAGGCTGATCAGGAGGTCCCAGAAGCTGGAAACACAGCTTGTTAGGAATTTCCCATCTCGCTACTTGGGAAAAACAGTGCAGGCCATGCTGCTGGGACATCAGTACCTTCCCCCATCAGACCTTTCAGTCTAGGAGAACCCAGGCAGTTCCGTACCCGCCTCTCCTCTGAGCCCCAAGTGAGCCTGGCGCTGCCCTGGCACGTAGTGAGGACCTGCCTGCCAGGGCCATGGATGGGGGGGTGCCGCCTGTGTGTGTGCCATCTGTGCAGTGGGACTGACCCTGACCTGTGAGGATCCCTTCGCCCAGCTGAAAGGGGCCGCGGGAGAAGACCGGGCGAGGAGGAGACCGCCAGACAATCGTGCACGCAGGCGTGTGAAGGCCCCGGGGACGGAGAGGCCCACATGTCACGCAGCCTGGAGCACAGGCGCGGGTTCTCCTTGGAGAACCGGGCCGAGGAGGGGTCCGAGGAGCTGCCCTGCAGGCCCAGGTCCCGCTCTGCTGTCATCCCAGGCTTATGTCACCCGCCCTGCAGCTCCTGGGGACAGACTCACTCACCTCCTTCTTTGCTGCAGGCCCCAGAGGTTCCGGTGATGGCGGCCAGGGCTGGATCTAGGCTGTGGGGCGCTGTGACCGGCTCAGTCCTGTCCTGCCCAAGGAGGACCTGGACTGCGCTGCGGATGAGACCATGTACACCCCGGCCCTGGAGACCCAGCGCCTGCATCTACCCGGGTCCCGTGTGAGGGGTCCCTCAGAGCGCCTACTCTTCTGCGAGGTCCCAGGCGGGGCAGGGTCTGGGGGTGCAGAGGGAGCAGAGATCCGGGAGGCTCTCGGTGCTCCAGGGCCCTGGCAGGATCCCGTTTTCAAAGTGACGTGTGTTACGTGCTTGCGCTTTTGCACACGTAGGCTTGTTACACACGATTCCCCTCGACAGGGGCCGTGACACGTGGCCCCCTGAGCGGACCCTGCCGCATTGGCTGAGCCCTGAGACCCTCAGCGGGGCCTCCTTCCCGTGGCCCTTGCCGGTGCGGTCGCGCTATGGGCCTGGCTTATCCTTCAGCCTTCTCACCTGTGCAGCCCTTTGTCCCTGGTAGCCATGGTGCAGGAGTGTGGGGCGGGCTGCTGTTCCTCGTGCCTGGAGTGGATCCCAGGGATCCAGCCAAGCCCTCTGTCCTGAGCCGTCCGGCCCCCCGGAACCGCAGACCAGTGACAGGAGCAGCGCGGGCAGCGCAGCACTGTGAAGCACTAACCAGCTTAGAAAACTATGAAGCTGAGATGTTTCTAGGCAAAGAGATGCACCTGAGACCATACACTTACGTGAAATGAATCGGACACACGTGTGAAAATGTTGCATTTTTCTCTCTGGTGTGAGAAACTGAAAGTGTAAATAAGGACCAAAGTGTATAACCAGTTATTGTGAAAGAGGAGGAACCTTCAAAAAAAGTGAGGAGGGGGCTAGTTTTGTACATTTTGAGGGCAGGAGAGGTTGATGGGAGGGGAGGGGATTGGGGGAAAAAGGAATCCAGATTTATCATGTATAGGTACAAACTCCCTATGATGAATGTGATCATTGTGTATGTATAAATTATACCAATAAACTTAATTGAACAGAAAAAATAAAATAAACTTGTCCAGAATTGACTGGAGCATGTCAACAGTCTTCTCCATCACGTGCCCACGAGCCTCCCTCCTTCCCACTTTTTCCAAGTTACCTTGTGGGAAGCTGTTTCATGTTTCGGAAACAAGCATTTCAATGCTTCCTGCCTTCCACTGGACTAGAGGATATGCCTCCTGCAGACGGTCTGGCTTATTTCTCAGGAGAGATAGCGTAACCTCATTAAGGAGAAAGGAGCCCTGAACATGTGTGTGAGACTTGTCTTCTGGAAAACAAAAAGTGTTCCTGGGAAAGCTGGTGTTTTCCTCTGGGGCAAAGGCACCCTGTTGTGGCTTCCGTTTTCATTAGTGAAGGCTCTCACTGTGCCAGTGGAATTTGGGCGCCATTCCTCAGACCTCTGTTCGGGTGTAATCTCGTATGAATGAGCTGCACAGCTTCACCCGCCAGTGCTCTGGTCTCGGCCAACCTGTGCACTCCCGCGGTGCTCCTGAGCCGCTTCTGTGCCTCACGGAGCTTCAGACTCGCTTCTTACAGTGAGCCAGGGAGGGTCTAACTCTGCAGCCCGCCCTGATCACAGCATGCTTTGGGCATGACCAGTATTGTGGCTTCCTGCAGCTGCACAAATATTACCAACTACAGTGAGACCGGTTCTTTAATAATATCTAGTTCCCAGTACTTTTTCAGTAGTATCTGTTCCACTTTAAATGATTCTTATTACTTGCCTACAATGTATTAGCTAAAAGACTTCAATAAAAACCAATATTTTACTCTGTGCTAATGTATCTTAAGTTTCCTGATATTTATAAAATTCTCGGTCCCTTCAAGAAATCTTATTCCATTTATTTCTTGAAGAAATGAGGATGTTTGTACGACTCAATTTTTATATGTAAATTTTATCCATTGCTCTGTAGTCATCAAATGTGTTGATACCTTCATATTTCCCATAAAGTTATGAGTTGTATAGAATTGATAAGATTGGCCATGATGGTTTTATTCTGACCAGTTCCAAATTTTTCAGTAAGGAATCTGAACACGTCATGCAGCTACAACCAGCAGGGCTACAGCCTCTTATGATGTTCTGTGCACACATGAAAACCCAGGAATAGATCTGAGCAAGGTGGGCTGTAGAACGCAGTCATATACATTGCAGAAAACAGTTTGGAAAAATTTTCTAGATTTGTTGTGATTCCAGCTGGAGACGCATGTGAGAGGAACATAGAGTGCAATAAGGCCCCAGCAATCAGTTGGGGATGCTGAACAGAGACTGTGATTTCAACACTGTAGCTGCAGGGGAAAGAGTGGCTCCATGTTTGCTGTGTGCTCAAGGCAAAGTACCCTGCACTGAGTGAAGCTGTACATCCTGGGGGCTGCTGTCCCAAGCTGTAGGAAATGGAATGCTACAGTTGATTGCACCCCTAAAATCTCCCCATCCGAATCAGGCTTATAACTTGGTTGTGGCAGGCATCTGCACGAGGATAGTGTCCCAACCCTAGAATGGCTCTGTAGATCTTCCCTATTGAACGGAATCTGTAAGCACCCGAGATTATTGGATTCCAAGGTGACATAGAAGGGTACTGAGATTTCATCATCATAAACAAGGTGAGTGTGTGTGCGTGATTGCCCGTCATCACAGTGGCCTTAATCACAGATTTTGGACCAATTTTTTTGGTCACGGTGTTTGGCACCTATAGAACTGAAGCAGACGAGTGCTTTAGCAGCATCTGCTTTGATTTAAATGTAGAGAAAATCCCCCAGATCTACTGAATAGAAATCCGATTGCATCAACCATTGTGAAGCTGATTCCTTCCCTGCTCAGTTACTAAAAACCTACACTGTCCACCTCGCTACAGAACTTGCACAAAAGACCTGCAGTCATTCAGTGGAGTGGATGCAGTGAGAAAAACCCTCCCATACCTTGGAGAGATGAGTCAGAGGCTGTGAAGGGCCCCAGTGTGTGGAGACCCGGGGTCACTGTGGAGCAGCGTCTGGAGGGGCCTGAGAGTGAGGAAAGGTGACCAGCTCCACACTACATGGGAATCTCGTTACCTTACGGTCATCTCTGCTTTCTCTCAGGAATCTTGTCAAATGTTCTCTTGTTTTAATTTTATAAGTTAGTTTGTGATGTGTGCCTGTGTGGCTGTTTTGGTGTTTTTCACATTTCAATTACTCTGAACATTTTGATTTAGTGATTTGTGCCACCAAATTTGAAAAAAATTTCAACCAGGTTTGTCTTCAAGTTGCATGCAAAATTTGACAAACAAAATTAACACGGAGTTCATTTTCCTATTTACATTATTCTGGTAGAAACTATGAGCTTGTGAGATTGAAAGTTGATGAAACTGCTAGACTCATTGTGTGCTCTAAAACCCGGTATTGCCAAGTTCTCCCCCTACGTCTCACATGATAAGACTTGTAACAGTTTTAATTGTGTATTTCTGTATTTTTGCTTTCTCTTCTAATGATTTCATGTTCAACTCTTAACTCAATTCTGGCCGTGTAGTTTTAATAGCTTTCCCCCCTGGAACAAAGTCTTCCCCGCACCTCAGAGGATGGAGAGCAGACCTGGCCCACAGTGGAGGGCTGGGCCAGGGCCGGCTGCAAGGCAGAAACTGCATGCAGAGGGCACAGCGGAGGAAAGCTGCTGGGGCCCCAGAGCTGGTGGCAGAAAGATCCTTTCCAGGTCCCTGGACCTTCTGCCCCCCAGGCCCCACCTCCCACCGCGCTCAGCTGGTAGATCTACTGAGAACTATGGCGCCCTCCGTGACCCTGCCACCTTCCACACAGAGGCTTTGGGGACAGTTTACCTCTAAAGTGTGGCAGAGAGAGGGCAGAGGAGAACCAACTAGGAGCACTCCAAATCCAGGCTGTCCTTGGTTACGTTCAGACAGCAGTCCTGCATCTCCCGCCCCACCTCCCACCGCGCTCAGCTGGTAGATCTACTGAGAACTATGGCGCCCTCCGTGACCCTGCCACCTTCCACACAGAGGCTTTGGGGACAGTTTACCTCTAAAGTGTGGCAGAGAGAGGGCAGAGGAGAACCAACTAGGAGCACTCCAAATCCAGGCTGTCCTTGGTTACGTTCAGACAGCAGTCCTGCATCTCCCGCCAAACCTTTTTGTTGTTAGCGCTTAGCCCTGGTGCCTGGCTTCCAGCCCATTCCCTAAATGCTTGGGAATCCCTTCTCCTGATTGAAATTTCAGAAATGAAGAGCTGAGTTCTTCATTTAAATTAACGTAGGGTCAGATTGTCCTGAAATCCCCAGAGGATAAGCAGTCTGGTAGCACTACGGAGAGAGCCGAGCATTATCAGACGGTGCTCGGAGTCATCAGACAGAACTTCCTCATTCTGAGCACACATGATTCCACGCGCTTAGAGCTCAGAAAACAGAGCCGTGAAATGGAACTGTGCTGCAGTTCATTCTCTTACTGATTTCTCCTCACATTTATAGAGGCTCTTGGATAGCTCCACTGTCTTCATGTGCACAGTGGCACGTTACCTGGGTCCGCTGTGCTTTTACTTCAATTCCTCATGCACTGCTCTTTATTGATTAAGTTAGTTACACACTGTGGCGTCCCACACGAATCCCTCAGGACTGGGCCATTCTTTTCTCATTTCCATAAGCTCCCTTTCCATGCAGCTGTTCCAGAAGTCAAAAATTAAACAAAAAACCTCAAAAGAACACCCCCAAATAGTTATTTTGTGTTGAAAAAATAAGAACATTGCAACTTGCAATGTTTTTCCTATGATAAATTTCAAAGGACAAGGATATCTGTAGGATGAGGCTTTAGACATGTCAGTGATTTGCAAGAAGAAGATATGCTAGATATTCTGATAAAGTTTTGACTGCTTTCTGCTGCTGAAGAATGCTTTGAAAAGGCCGATCTAATAAATGTTAGAATCAAACATTTCTTGTGGGTTCCCAAGTGCAGCATGAGATTTCTGCAGGACTCATGGGTGAGTGTGTGCATGTGTGTTCGTAACTCAGAGTGAACCCAAGGCCTTCACTCCCCACCGATTTCTTCCTTTCTAGCCAGCACCTTGCTGAGGCCCTTGCTTGTGCAGGCCGGGCTCCAACCCGAGACATTTCTGTCTCATGCTCCCAGAGGGCTGGGATTTCACCAGGGACCACGACATCCAGCACGGAATTTTCCCAAATCTCTGTGTCAGCTCAGGGATGTAGGTCACCAGGGCCACTGTCTGATAATAAAGCCTCACACATTTAAGGTACTTTGATGAGATGTTGTTTCACACACAGCAAAACAGAATGAAGAGTTCATTCTTCTTCACCTGTCAAAAGATGAGTGCAGCAGACAATTTCTAGTTTGTCATCTTTCTACCTGCCAGAGCATGCCAGCATTCAGCCAGGTGTCCATCCCTGTGAATCAGCACAAAAGGGCTGAGAACTGCATAACCAATGGTCAGAAATTCCTGAAGATTTATTGTTACAGAGTCAGTCTTGGAGAAGAAATGTAAATTCAAAGATGTGACACAATCTGACCAATAAAAGATAAGAAAACAGAGCATCAGCAGGAGAACACTCTGAGCAGCTTTGATCTCAGGGGGAGTTTTGTAGACAAACCTGGAGCTCTGCAGGTGGAGAACCCGCTGGTGGTGCTTGTGGAGAAGAAACACCATGTAGCCACTGGCCCCACCCATGATTCCCTGAAACACAATGTCTCTCAGGGCCAGGAGACTGAGGAAAATCCAGTTAATTTTCGGACTTTGGGGTAGAAAATCACAATAGTTGTCATTTTCACTGCTGTGTGATGAGTTCCTGTAGGTACTTGTGACAATATAGAGTAAATTGATGCTTAGCATGGAATTGAGCCCCCAAAAGGAGAGAAGCAGGGGAAGCACATGCCAGACAGTCCTGGGCTCGAGCCTCCTCCACCTGGAGTGCCTGGGACTGATGGTGATGGCCTGGACCACGGTGAGGAGAGCGCTGGTACAGATGGACAGGCCCCGGGCCACCCTCTGCAGGTAACACACCATCTTACAGCCTGTGTCATCCAGGAAGTTTCTCACACCAAAACCTGCTATTGTCCGTGGTATTCCCTTGGAAAGAACTAGGATGATATTTGTAAAAACCAAATGGATGAGGATAAAGTGCATAGATTTCTTTGCAGTGTCTCCAATACAGCACACATAATTCATAAAAAGAAAGATGTTCCCCACGGTACCAAGTCCTAACAGAAAGAAAAAATTTACTCCCTTAAAAATGTTCACAACCATTTTTCATGTTTGGCAATGCTGTTCTTCTGCATATAGTTAATTTTTTTTAAATAAATGCAAGATTTTATTTTATAATTCCTCTTTTGTCTCTTTTGCAAAAATGATTTCTTAATTAGTCTATTGAGTTGCATTTTAAAATTTATTTGCTTCTTGCCATACAATCCTCATTAGTAACTTGAATGTCAGTGATATTTCCTAATGCACAGCATTATTGAATAAGTTTAAATCACATAATTTTCCAATAGTAATTGCACTCCAATGTTTGGAAAACCTAAAACTTCCCTCACAAATGCTGCAATTTCTAGGCTCCCTCTGTGGTTCAAGTACCACCATTCACATTTGAAGCTTTAGAAATAGCTCATCCAGTTCCTTCTTGCTTTCTCAAAGTAGTAGCAAATATGCAAATGGCCATGAGCTTTGCTTTTCAAGTTCTGTGGTGTATTCTGGAGATCTATGTACTGTGGTACATTGAGAATTTCCCACCTTCTTAAAGCTGCATGGCCTTCATCCGTCTGATGCACTCTGATGCATCTGCTGTTCTTGATCATCAGTCTACTTTGTTATCCTTTTTACTTAGAGATTTCAGATTATCTTGTGCCAGGAAACAAAATTCTCAGGGATGATACATAGCAAATGCTGCTGAAAAATTCACATTCCTTTGTCAATAAAAGTATGCGCAATATTTCCTTGAAACTTATGACACAGAATTGCTTTCCATACAGACATATTTCTCATCCTGGTGGCTGCTCTCTCCTATTTTTCCCTAATAAGAAGACACATGGATTAATAATGGTACCAGCATGAGGACAAATGACATGCAGAGGAACAGTGAAAAAGGCTGTGGAATAAAATTGTCTTTCCAGCATTCTTGAAGCTCAGGAAGCAGATGTGATTGCCTGGTCGTGGGCTACTATAAAAAGAAATGAATATGATGAAAGTACTCCACTGATGTGAGACACAAAATCTGCATTTTGCAGAATACTCCTGCAGCAGCACTTGGTCAGGAGCCTGTGGCTCTGTCTGAAATACTGTGCTGTGTCCACACTGAGGCCGAGCTTCCCACATGGGTTCCAACCCATTAATAAAAGCACAGGGATGCGAGGACAGAGGAGGCTCATGGGAGACTCAGGACTGCTGTGCTGGCTGCACTGAGCTTCAGGACCCCGTGTTTAACTCAGCCCACCCTACACTGTCCTGAATGTGCCCACTGCCCCCTCTGTCTCGCACCGTCCCACTCTGAGAGGGGCAGCGATGCTCTCTTAGATTCCTTTGCTTTCACAGGCGCTTGCCCTAATATCTGCCCATGGTGTCTTGGTTTTGCTTCTCAAGGACTATACTGGGGCCCACTCTTTGTGACACTGCTAATTTGTGCCGGGCTAAACTGTAACTAATGATGCACCTTTACTTTCTGGAGGAGTCAATCTAGGAGGACATTCTCCTGACATCCTGGGAGTGTGCCAACAGGGAGCCATGTGCACAGCTGCTGATGAGCAAGAAGCAGCTGAGACAGGCTTGACCAGGGCAAAAGCCTTGTAGTACTTAGCATTATGGAGTTAGAAGTGCAGACAGCATCTATGTCGAGGAAGAAAGTGCAATAAAGAAAAGGAAGCAGGCACCTGAGTGAGAGAACCAAGCACAGCTCTCATTCCTGGGCTGGATTTGCTTGCCAACCTGGAGCTGGGCAGATAGGGCAGAGGCTTGCGATGCTCACAGGGACAGAAGCCCATGTGCTCTCTGCTCCAACCCACGAAACTCTGGATGAGAGTGTCCGGAAGAGCCAGGAGAGAGATAATAAACCATCTGCACCTGGACAGGAACAGGGAACAACGCCCACGTACATTGCAGCCCCCGAGCTTCCACACCACAGCCTTCTGCGACACAGTGGAGCAAGCTGGAGAGCATCAGAAAAGCAAAGATCCAAAACAGAAGATGCCAGGCAGGCTGTGGTCTGGGCTCTCTCCACAGTGTGATCCTGCACTGATGCGCTGGCCTGGGCCACACCCAGGAGGCAGGGGGTGCAGATGGAAAGACTGGAACCAGGCCTCCGAGATAAAACAGGTGTGCTGCTCATTACTGCAGAAATTTTTATACTGTTGCTCTCTTTTCTCTTGGGTAAAATGAGAGATCATGGAACAGGAAAAATAGCTTTTCTTGCTGCATGAGGAGTGTCATACCTTTACTGGAGAAGTCACCCACCGATAGCTGCTGCAGGGCTGCTGGAGAGAGATCTCTATGTGTATATTTTCACAGGACTCCATAAGCTTCTTCCCTTTGGCCTGTAGAAATAGAAAAAATACTTTGTGTGAACGTAGTCAAGTCATGGCTTTCTGTAACAAGTGGTGGGTGGGTTCCAGATTCTGTATAACTTAAGAGATGCCATTCAACTTGAGAAATTAAGACCAGGCATGGTGACTCTCAGACCCCAGCCTGCCAATCCCTGCCTGCACAGCTTTACCAATTCTGCTAGGCATGTGTGATTCCAGGTTCTTGTGTGCATGCTGGGCAGCTTTGTGTGCTGTGAGGCTCATCGTGAGAGTGCAGGGAGCTGGGGGTACAGAGCTAAGAGGTGACCAGTGGGTGTGAATGAATGAGTTGTGAGAGCTACCATGTGTCCTCCTGTCTGTTTACCCTAGTTCCAAATAAATATAGTGTCTTAGATTTTGTGCTTAGGGAAAGGAATATTCAGAATAAACACAGTGATCATAAAGAAGGCATGAAAGGACAGGTGGGCACTAGAGATAAGAAATATAGCTTTAGAATACCCTCACTGGTGTAGAGGAAGCACAGGCAGTGTGGAGATTGTGAAGACTACTAAGCGCTCCCACACAGTGAGGCTGAGAGGTCAGTGAGGCCCCAAAGCCCATTCCTCCCTCTCTGCTATAAAGAGAGCAGCTTCAGGCTCCTGCATCAGTCCTGCTGCTATGCAGGGTTCCACCGCACACCAGTGAGATGGAGTTTCTGGACATGAGTTAGTCAAGGATGGGCTATCTTCTACCTGGGTCCTGGCACCTGCCTCTCCATATCAGGTGGGAGCTGCTCTCCCCTCTCTCCCTGCCTGCCCCTGCCTGCCTGCCTCCCCAGCTTCCACTCTGCAGCTCAAGGCAGCCGCAGTCCTTAGAGTCAGGGGCACTCACCTGTGCAGCCTGTGCAGCCAGTTCAGGGTGCGAGTTCTGCAGAGCAGCACCACCAGGCCCTGTTTATCCTTCCTGAGTCCCAGGGCTCCTGCCCAGCTCCCACTGCTGTCAAGATGTCAGCGTCACGAGTGCCAGTCTACCCAGGGGAAAAGGCTCCTTCTGTTCCATTTCTGTCCCAGGGCACAGCTCTGCCCTCTCCCTGCTGCCCCATACTCTGAGGAACCAAAAACTTCCTGACACTAACTACAAGAAGTGTGCAGTGTTGAACAGGAGGACTGCAGTGATGTGCAGTTCCTTCTGGGTCCAGGTTTCTAGGAGCTGCTTACACCCTCCCTTCCACATCACTGTTCCTCTTTTTACAATCCCACCTCATATCAGTGTTTCAAACACTGTTCCCAAGCCCATTTTGACTCTGCAGTGCTGTATAATCAATAGATGGTGGTCATTCCACAGTCTCACGGTTTTAGCCTTGAAAGAGCTCTGACCATCCCCGACCCCCCTGTATGCAGTACACCTTTGCCTTGTCTCATTCTTTTTCTCACCATAAGCTCAGTCAGGTGGTCAAGGCTGTCACAACCCCAGATAATAGGCCAGGGCCAAAGAACCAGGGCTTAGGACACAGAGGCAAAAATGGCACATTCCCAATAAATTGAAGTGGTAGGATCTTGCAACAGACTCAAAACCCAAAAAGCATATATGTATGGAGGTACCTGTGAGAAGTAGTGATTTCTTACGGATTCTCACTAGTTGCTCTCAAGATACCTACCATAGGCAATTTACCAGTGTCAATGCAGAAATTAAACAATATAATAAAAAATGAGAAGTAGGATGCATCCCCAGTTTTCCAGTTCACCAAAGGCAAACAGAGAGGGACAGGAGGTGACACAGTTTGAAAACCAACCACATGGACTCTGAAATGGTAGCAGCAGGAGTCACAGAGCAGGAGAATGAGGTTCTAGAAAAAAAATCAAAGCAGAAATAATGTCTCTATTAACTATAGGCATGGAATGAAGACATATTTAGTGACTCTAGAACAGATACTGATAAAAAAATAGAGAATCTCAGGTAGACAATGGAAATCATGAATGCCCAGTGTAGGAAAGAAATGGACATCAAAAATGCTTGAAACATATGTGAGTCTTATTGTGCTGTATATAACAAAATGTTAATGGAGACTAGATATAGAAGTCTGTATTCCAATATAACAAAGCTGACAATTATCCTGAGCTGACAGAGGCCGTGGAAAGTTAGTGGTCTCTTTAATTTCATTATATATGAAAGAGTATTTACATTGCTTTGCAGTGTGTTAGAAAGTCCAAGTGAGTTGATCGATGTGTCATTGCCTGGAGGAGGGCTTGGCATGTCGGGAGCCTTAAATATAATGCAGCTATTGTTGTTATTGTAAATATTAAGAAAATGAGGATAATATTCACATAATGGGCTAGGGAGGAACAGGTACAGCAGCACAATGATTTCGAACTGCACATTTTTCATCTGTATCATTGTTTTGTCCCAATATTACCCCCATTAGAAATGTTGCACTAACCCACCCTCAGAACACCTCTTTCACCTGCTAGAATCCACGTGAGGGAAATCGGTGAAGACAGAGCAAGAACAGAGAATGCCTTGGCGGTGCACATTCCCCGCTGTGGAGCCCACAGTAGAGACCTGAAAATGATCTGCAGGTCCTCTGACCGTGCGGAAGGATTGGAGATTGTCTCTGTGTGTCCAGGACAGACAACTAGACAAGGACGTTTCTGTGGCACAGAAAGCATCTATTATTATAGTAGAGAGAAAATAACAGCCCTGCTGGAAATGCCCAGCTCCAGCGTGACCACGTCATTGGAGAACTGTTGCAGAGATGCCCAATCGAGGGAGAGAACCACGCTGCACCTGTGATCCACTGCGACCTGCTCCAGAGAGGGCTCCAGAGAAGGGCAACGTGTCCTCGGGAAGAGGGCTGATGGTCGCACCTGTCACACTCACACAGCCTGAGTTCACCTGCAGGTCACTTGGCCACTCTTTGTGCTCATTAATTGCCTTAACTCAAAACCACACAGCACACTGTTGACAGGAGGAGAATGCAGCTCTGAGCAGAGAGCCCGGTGAATCTGGCACCAGTCCTGTAGGCCAGAGACAGGGCCCTGTCTTCCGTGATGACTACCTGCCTCATAGTGCCCAGGGCTCCAGAAACGGCTGCTCAGGCTGTAAAGCAGCAAAAACAATGTACAGATTTAAAATAATCTACAGCTGGTGGCTGTAGCACATGCCTGTCATCCCAATCATTTCAGAGGCTGAGGCAGGGGGATCCTGAGGAGTTCAGCCTGGGTGATACTATGAGAGCTGATGTCCAAAAAGAACAACTATATGAATAAAGAAAATATATCTGTACATAATGAAAATGTATCTGTGCATAAGTATTCTATATCAAGTGCTTTGAAAGAAAGAAATGTTTCTTTTAGAAGGAGGAAAACAGACTTTTAGTTTTCAACTTTCATTTGCTTGTACCTACATTGTACACAATGTAACTTCTCTGTGTCTGAATTTTACCACTGAAACATAATGGAATGAAGACCTCTCCCACTTCCCAGGCTGATTTTTCCCTCAGGGCTCTAGCATCTCAGCCTCCTTGATGGGCCAGGTGCACTCTCGGTGATGAGGAAACAGTCACCCAGCACATAGGGGAAGACAGGGACCAGGCCCTACCCTGGGGCAGCTCTGCCCTTGTCACACAACTGGAAAAGTGCGCCATTGTCACCTCATATCTCAGGCCTGAGTCCAACTTTGTTTCATCACTTTGCATCGGGATTGGAAGGGTCCTCTCTAGGGCTTGCATGCCTCGCAGACAGAGGGGCCATCTTGGGTGGGCACGAATCAGAGAGCTGCGCACAGATTTAGCGGCAGGGCTAGTTTGTCGGGAGGTGGTGTAGGCCAGGAGTGTGTGAGCCCAACGTGTGCAGGCAGAGCAAGGGGCTTGGTCCTGTCCAGGCCCTAATAGGAAGGGAAACGAAAGCAGGGTCCTGGGAAGGCTGTCACTCCTTAGTCGATTCTTTTGTTTAAAGAAGGCTCTGAGAAGGAAGGGAGCGACTTGTGCTGTGCTTCAGAAGCTAATGCGTATTCTGCTAACAGCATGGAACTTGGGGGAGGTAAGGGGAGTTCTGGTGAAATGGGAGAACTGAGCCAGAGCAACTCAGGTAGCAGTTTCCTTTCTCACTGCGCGTCCTCCCTAGAAAAATAATTACACTACACTCCAATGAGGCCTGAGATAACTTCTGAGCTAAACAGATGTGGTAATTGTGGAGAGAGAGGGGAAGCTGTCCCCGAGGGAGGAGATGCTCAGTGGGTTTCTTCCCCTGACAGGTGACACCAGTGAGCACTGCAGTCCTGGTGACAGTTTCTAGTGGCCAGGCGCTTGGCAGTGCTGAAGGGACAAATGTGACCAGAGCCGCACCTGGCCAGGACGACTGACCTGGAGTTATGTGCAGCACTCTGCCAAGGTGAGCAGACCTGAGCAGCCTTTCATATACTCACCTGTGCCAGGTCCGTTTCTTACGAAACCTTCATCTCTGTATGCCTGGAGGGAGTGGAAGAGGAGGCCCTGAGCCAAGAACCTTCCCTGATCTTCTGCCATCTGAAGCTCCGTCCCTGGGCTCAGAGAGATGACAGGGCCCAGTCCCAGCGGGTATCGCCCCCAGAATGCTTGAGCCCCTGTCCCTGAATTCAGGGGCTGCTGTCACCCCAGAGCTGAGTGCTGGGTCTGGGCATGAGATCCTCACCTGGGTCTCGAAATATTAGAGTAACAGAAAGGGTCTCCAGCCAACGGGGGAGAATGGTATCCTTCTCCACCTAATTTCCCAGCGTTATGACCCTGAACGCAATTTTAGCTTTTACAAACTATGTTTACAGACTATGTTTCCTGATTTTGAAGGCATGGCACCTCTTTATTTTCCATTATGTTGTCCACTGTGTGCCTTTGTCTGTAACATGAAGGTGTCTGTCTGTACTCTTCAGTTATGCTTCCCTCATTTAACACATGATATTATACTCTAAGTGAAATCCAACTTCATTCTCATGCACCCATGCCTACTAATAGGACGGAAATGATCCTTTGGTTTTGAGAATCCGTACTATGAATTTTGCGTGTGGTCTTTTTAATAGCTTGCAATCTCTGACTAAACTTGAAGCAACTTGCAGTCTAGATGGATTACTTAATCTGCTATCTTGCACCTTGTATCTTAATCTATTATGTTTCGTTATCTGGGATAGTGCCCAGCTTTCTTTAATAATTGCTGTTTGCATTGTGTCCCATTTTTCAAAGGATATCTCTAATATCATGAACTAATTGTGGTCAATACTGTGTACAAGGCTTAGATAGTGCCATTCATGGTGCATGGATCTTTAGGAAAGAGAATGCTAAAGCCATCCTTTAATATGTAGTAGTAAGCAGATGGGAGGCTTATAGAAAAGTATTGCAAGGAAATGGAACACATGTAAATCAATGATGATAAGTGAGACATCCTTACTTAATTAATTCAGGAAGTGATCATGTTTGCCATAACATTCAGAGTAGGAAATGAGAATGGAGAATTGAGAAAGGAAAGAGGAAATCTCCAGGCACGACTGAAATTGATACCATCTTGGGCTGAGGCAGGGGACTGTAAAACTGATTATGCCCAGTGCAGGCTGTGAGGAGTTAACCCCACACTTGGCTTGTTTATGGATGTGATTCCTGCTGAAACCTGGGTACCAATCTGAGTAACTCCCACCCAAATTCCATTCCCACAACTAAAACATTCACACCAGAAGGACAGTGTACTAATTACAACCATGTATTTTGTCTATTCTAAGGTGAGATAGTTTGTCTTGTCCTTTAGTAGCCTAGTTTACATTAATTTCCATAGAAACTGCACCTAGCTCCCCTTCACTGCAGTTGATTGACAGTAAAATTCAGTGCCTGGGACTGGCCAGCACCTTTGTTGTTTGCACCCACATTGGTCATCCTGTCACCTTTGTGTGTCTCTCCTAGTTCTACTTTTTAGTTTTGTTTCTCAGGCCTGCATGATATGCTGAGCAGGATCCTGGAACCTAAGTGCAGGTGTCTTCAGTGGGCTGATAGCAACCAAAGCAGCCTGCTGTTAATGGGTTTGGAAAAGCTGCACGGTGCCCTCAGGCTCCAAGGTGAACTGGCATCACTGCTTCTCGCCAGGCCAGGCAGAGACTGCGGACACCATTAGTTCCCCCTATGGAGGGATTTCTTTTCGCCTTAATGATGTCGCAGCCTCTGATGCTACATGCCCACATTATTTGGAATCCCTCATCCATAAACTGCCCTCATCTGAAGATAGCACACTGCACTTTACTACTCCCCACCCTTCCTAATCTACCTCAGTAAATATCAACAGATCCAGAACTGATCCAGGCTTCCCTTAGTAGCCCTGATTGTACTGTGAACCTTGACCTTTTCTAAGACCCTTGTAGAGAAAAGTACTATGATATCTTCTGTGTCCAACCATCAGTCTATACCTTATGTATTTATTTTGGTGCTCCATTTAGAATTTCCTTCAAAATAGATAAAATTCTCAGATACATACATTCATATGTATATGAATATGGCCTAAGATAATTTCTCGCTACTGAAAATTATGGGCTGGGTGGCAGGACACTAGTTGGACTTGCCTGACAGGGACAGCCAGGTGACATATATATTGTTTCATTAAAAACTCTGTATTTATTGTACCATATCAGGAAAATTTATGCAGTTAGACTGATCAGTGAGTACTAGAAATGGAAATAAATATCTTGGAGGAGTGAAATTAAAGAGTTAGTTTGGGGGCTGGAGATTTAGCTCAGTGGTTCTGCCACCTGCCTCGCAAGCACAAGGTCCCGAGTTCAACCTCCAGATTTAAAAATACAGAAATTTTAAGAGGCAGGTATCATGGATCTAAAACTTGGGAAACAAATAATCCAGACTATTGAACTGCCAAAGAGATAGTGTAGAAAGATTCAATGTGGCTACAAGGATGTGATGCTGAAAAGTGACACCTCGGGATTTCACAAGGTCTGTGTGTGTGGGGTGTAGAAGGCAGACCAGTTAAATATGAGCCTCAGGCTTTGGAATCCGATGAGAGGAAAGCACAAGTCTTAGAATCAAACAAAGGGAGTCTGAACACAGAGATTTTTAAAAAGTACGTTTGTTGGCACAGTGCTTTGAACAAGTAAGTTCATTTTACTAAAATTCAGCTCTTAAATGAGTGGAAAATTTGGCTTTTTAAAATTCTAGTATGGAAGACCTTATTTCATAGAACATAGAATAACCACAAAGAGTGCTATAAAAATAGGACAAACTTCAACACTGTTTCATGTGTCACATCTGTGTCTCCTATACTGGTAGGTTATGACATTAAATAATTTTTTTCAGATACCTACCATCATTGCAGGTGTTTCTTCAAAACTGTATTTGCCAGATGCAAGTTTTCTGTTCATGAAGATAGAAATGGTTTACAAACTTGCCAACTGCACAATCTATGTTTTTCTGGCTGGACTTAGCATTATAGGGAACATTTTTGTTTTTGTGAATAATATGTACAATGTTAGAGGAGGTGCCAAAAGCAAATCAATACACTTTATTATTATCCACTTGGCTTTTACAAATATCATAATGGTTGTTTCCAAAGGAGTACCAAAGATAATACCAACTTTTGGTGTTAGAAACTTCCTGGATGACACAGGCTGCAAGATTGTGGCTTATGTGGAGAGGGTGGCACGGGGCCTGTCCATCTGCACCAGCACTCTCCTCACAGTGGTCCAGGCTGCCACCATTAGTCCCAGACACTACAGGTGGAGGAGGCTCAAGCCCAGAACTGTGTGGCATATTCTTCTCCTACTTCTCTTCTTCTGGGTTCTCAATTCCTTGATCGGCATGAACTTACTTCATTGCGTCAAAAGCACCAGCATGAATATATCACAATTCAGTAAGCGTGACTATTGTCATTTGCAACCACAAAATTAAAAAATAAGATCACTTTTTGTTATCCTCATGGTAGTAAGGGATGCTGTTTCAGGGCGTCATGGGTGGGGCCAGTGGCTACATGGCATTTTTTCTCCACAAGCACCACCAGCGTATTCTCCACTTTCAGAGCAGCAAGCTTATCTACAAAACCCGTCCTGAAATCAAAGCTGCCCAAAGTGTTCTTCTTCTGATGCTTTGTTTTCTTTTCTTTTATTGGATAGATTGTGTTCTTGCCCTATGTATAAGTTTTGAGAATCATTCCATGGTAATAAATATTCGAGAATTTCTGACCATTGGTTATTCAATTCTTAATCCTTTGGTATTGATTCACAGAGAGGGACACCTGGCTGATCGCCAGCATGCTCATTAGGATGTAAAAATTCTAAAAGTTCATCTCTTCACTGTTGAGTTTTGTTTTCAGTAGCTACCTATATAACAGATCTTGCTTTTCTTACGTTGGGTTTGCAAAGAATAACATGAAAAATATATTTATAATACATATGACTATATATATACAAAAAATATATATA